>NW_027278468.1:0-57500 GCF_030028105.1 Mobula birostris
ACCCAGCTCCCTCACACCGTCCCTCAGTGACCCCTCTCCCCCAGCACCCTGTGTCACTGACTGTATCCCCACTAACGATAACCCAGCTCCCACACACCATTCCTCAGTGACCCCTCTCCCCCAGCACCGTGTGTCACTGACTGTATCCCCACTGACGTTAGCCCAGCTCCCTCACATTGTCCCTCAGTAACCCCTCTCCCCCAGCACCCTGTGTCACTGACTGTATCTCCACTGACAATAACCCAGCTCCCTCACACCATTCCTCAGTGACCCCTCTCCCCCAGCACCGTGTGTCACTGACTGTATCCCCACTGACGTTAACCCAGCTCCCTCACATTGTCCCTCAGTAACCCCTCTCCCCCAGCACCGTGTCACTGACTGTATCTCCACTGACATTAATCCAGCTCCCACACATCGTTCCTCAGTGACCCCTATCCCCCAGCCCTGTGTCACTGACTATATCCCCACTCACGACAATCCCGTTCCCTCACACTGTCCCTCAGTGACCCCTTTCCCCCAGCGCCCTGTGTCACTAACTGTATCCCAACTGACGATAACCCAGCTCCCTCACACCATCCCTCAGTGACCCCTCTCCTCCAGCACACTGTCACTGACTGTATCTCCACTGATGATAACCCAGCTCCCTCACACTGTCCCTCAGTGACCCCTCTCCCCCAGCACCCTGTGTCACTGACTGTATCCCCACTGACGATAACCCAGCGCCCTCACACTGTCCCTCAGTGACCCTCTCCTTCAGTACCCTGTGTCACTGACTGTATCCCCACTGACAATAACACAGCTCCCTCACACCGTCCCTCAGTGACCCCTCTCCCCCAGCACCCTGTGTCACTGTCTGTATCCCCACTGACGATAACCCACCTCCCTCATACTGTACCTCAGTGACCCCTATCCCCCAGCCCTGTGTCACTGACTATATCCCCACTGAGGACATTCCCGCTCCCTCACAACGTCCCTCAGTGACACCTCTCCCCCAGCGCTCTGTGTCACTGACTGTATCCCCACTGACAATAACCCAGCTCCCTCACACCGTCCCTCAGTGACCGATCTCCCACAGCACCGTGTGTCACTGACTGTATCCCCACTGACGTTAACCCAGCTCCCTCACACAGTTCCTCAGTAATTCCTCTCCCCCAGCGCCCTGTGTCACTGACTGTATCCCCACTGATAACCCAGCCCCCTCACACTGTCCCTCAGTGACCCCTCTTCCCCAGCCCTGTGTCACTGACTATATCCCCAATGACGACAATCCCGTTCCCTCACACTGTCCCTCAGTGACTCCTTCCCCCAGCGCCCTGTGTCACTGACTGTATGCCCACTGACGATAACCCAGTTCCCTCACACCGTTCCTCAGTAACCCCTCTCCCACAGCAGACTGTGTCACTGACTGTGTCTCCACTGACATTAATCCAGCTCCCTCTCACCGACCCTCAGTGACCCCTCTCCCCCAGCACTGTGTCACTGACCATATACCCACTGAGGAAAATTCCGCTACCTCGCACTGTCCCTCAGTGACCCCTCACCCCCAGCAGCATTTGTCACTGACTGTATCCCCATTGACGATATCCCAGCTCACTCACACCGTCCCTCAGAGACCCATCTCCCCCAGCACCCTGTGTCACTGACTGTATCCCCACTGACGTTAACCCAGCTCCCTCACACTGTCTCTCAGTGACCAATCTCCCCCAGCACTGTGTCACTGACTATATGCCCACTGAGGACAATCCCGCTCCCTCACACCGTCCGTCAGTGACACCTCTCCCCCAGCACCCTGTGTCACTGACTTTATACCCACTGACGATAACCCAGCTCCCTCACACCGTCCCTCAGTGACCACTCTGCCCCAGCACCCTGTGTCACTGACTGTATCCCCACTGACGATAATCCCGCTCCCTCACACTGTCCCTTAGTGACACCTCTCCCCCAGCAGCCTGTGTCACTGACTGTATCTCCATTGACATTAATCCAGCTCCCTCACACCGTCCCTCAGTGACACCTCTCCCCCAGCGCTCTGTGTCACTGACTGTATCCCCACTGACAATAACCCAGCTCCCTCACACCGTCCCTCAGTGACCCCTCTCCCCCAGCACCCTGTGTCACTGACTGTATCCCCACTAACGATAACCCAGCTCCCACACACCATTCCTCAGTGACCCCTCTCCCCCAGCACCGTGTGTCACTGACTGTATCCCCACTGACGTTAACCCAGCTCCCTCACATTGTCCCTCAGTAACCCCTCTCCCCCAGCACCCTGTGTCACTGACTGTATCTCCACTGACAATAACCCAGCTCCCTCACACCATTCCTCAGTGACCCCTCTCCCCCAGCACCGTGTGTCACTGACTGTATCCCCACTGACGATAACCAGCTCCCTCACACCGTCCCTCAGTGACCCCACTCCCCCAGCACCCTGTGTCACTGACTGTATCCCCACTAACGATAACCCAGCTCCCACACACCATTCCTCAGTGACCCCTCTCCCCCAGCACCGTGTGTCACTGACTGTATCCCCACTGACGTTAACCCAGCTCCCGCACATTGTCCCTCAGTATCCCCTCTCCCCCAGCACCGTGTCACTGACTGTATCTCCACTGACATTAATCCAGCTCCCACACATCGTTCCTCAGTGACCCCTCTCCCCCAGCCCTGTGTCACTGACTATATCCCCACTCACGACAATCCCGTTCCCTCACACCGTCCCTCAGTGACCTTTCTCCCCCAGTACCCTGTGTCACTGACTGTATCCCCACTGACAATAACCCAACTCCCTCACACCGTCCCTCAGTGACCCCTCTCTCCCAGCACCCTGTGTCACTGACTGTATCCCCACTGACGACAATCCCGTTCCCTCACATTGTCCCTCAGTGACCCCTCTCTCCCAGCACCCAGTGTCACTGACTGTATCCCCACTGACGTTAACCCAGCTCCGTCACACCGTCCCTCAGAAACCCTTCTCCCACAGCGCCCTGTGTCACTGACTGTATCCGCACTGACAATAACCCAGCTCCCTCACACCGTCCCTCAGTGACCCGCTCCCTCAGCATCGTGTCACTGACTTTATCCCCACTGACAATAACCCAGCTCACTCACACCGTTCCTCGGTGACCCCTCTCCCCCAGCACCCTGTGTCACTGACTGTATCTCCACTGACGTTAACCCAGCTCCCTCACACCGTCCCTCTGTGACCCCTCTCCCCCAGCACCCTGTGTCACTGACTGTATCCCCACTGACAATAACCCAGCTCCCTCACACAGTCCCTCAGTGACCCCCTCCCCCAACACCCTGTGTCACTGACTGTATCCCCACTGACAATAACACAGCTCCCTCACACCCTCCCTCAGTGACCCCGCTCCCTCAGCAGCCTGTGTCACTGTCTGTATCCCCACTGACGATAACCCACCTCCCTCATACTGTACCTCAGTGACCCCTCTCTCCAGTACCCTGTGTCACTGACTGTATCCCCACTGACAATATCCCAGCTCCCTCACACCATCCCTCAGTGACCCCTATCCCCCAGCCCTGTGTCACTGACTATATCCCCACTGAGGACAATCCCGCTCCCTCACAGCGTCCCTCAGTGACACCTCTCACCCAGCGCTCTGTGTCACTGACTGTATCCCCGCTGACAATAACCCAGCTCCCTCACACCGTCCCTCAGTGACCGATCTCCCACAGCACCGTGTGTCACTGACTGTATCCCCACTGACGTTAACCCAGCTCCCTCACACAGTTCCTCAGTAACCCCTCTCCCCCAGCGCCCTGTGTCACTGACTGTATCCCCACTGATAACCCAGCCCCCTCACACTGTCCCTCAGCGACACCTCTACCCCAGCACACTGTGTCACTGACTGTATCCCCACTGACAATAACCCAGCTCCCTCACACCGTCCCTCAGCGACACCTCTACCCCAGCACACTGTGTCACTGACTGTATCCCCACTGACGATAACCCAGCTCCCTCACACCATCCCTCAGTGACCCCTCTGCCCCAGCACCCTGTGTCACTGACTGTATCCCCACTGAAGATAATCCCGCTCCCTCACACTGTCCCATAGTGACCCTTCTCCCCCAGCAGCCTGTGTCACTGACTGTATCTCCACTGACATTAATCCAGCTCCCTCACACCGACCCTCAGTGACCCCTCTCCCTCAGCCCTGTGTCACTGACTATATACCCACTGAGGAAAATTCCGCTACCTTGCACTGTCCCTCAGTGACCCCTTACCCCCAGCAGCATTTGTCACTGACTGTATCCCCATTGACGATATCCCAGCTCACTCACACCGTCCCTCAGAGACCCATCTCCCCCAGCACCCTGTGTCACTGACTATATGCCCACTGAGGACAATCCCGCTCCCTCACACCGTCCGTCAGTGACACCTCTCCCTCAGCACCCTGTGTCACTATCTTTATACCCACTGACGATAACCCAGCTCCCTCACACCGTTCCTCAGTGACTCCTCTGCCCCAGCACCCTGTGTCACTGACTGTATCCCCACTGACAATAACCCAGCTCCCTCACACCGTCCCTCAGTGACCCCTCTCCCCCAGCAGCCTGTGTCACTGACTGTATCCCCACTAACGATAACCCAGCTCCCACACACCATTCCTCAGTAACCCCTCTCCCCCAGCACCGTGTGTCACTGACTGTATCCTCACTGATGTTAGCCCAGCTCCCTCACATTGTCCCTCAGTAACCCCTCTCCCCCAGCACCCTGTGTCACTGACTGTATCTCCACTGACAATAACCCAGCTCCCTCACACCATTCCTCAGTGACCCCTCTCCCCCAGCACCGTGTGTCACTGACTGTATCCCCACTGACGTTAACCCAGCTCCCTCACATTGTCCCTCAGTAACCCCTCTCCCCCAGCACCGTGTCACTGACTGTATCTCCACTGACATTAATCCAGCTCCCACACATCGTTCCTCAGTGACCCCTCTCCCCCAGCCCTGTGTCACTGACTATATCCCCACTCACGACAATCCCGTTCCCTCACACTGTCCCTCAGTGACCCCTTTCCCCCAGCGCCCTGTGTCACTAACTGTATCCCAACTGACGATAACCCAGCTCCCTCACACCATCCCTCAGTGACCCCTCTCCTCCAGCACACTGTCACTGACTGTATCTCCACTGATGATAACCCAGCTCCCTCACACTGTCCCTCAGTGACCCCTCTCCCCCAGCACCCTGTGTCACTGACTGTATCCCCACTGACGATAATCCCGCTCCCTCACACTGTCCCTTAGTGACCCCTCTCCCCCAGCAGCCTGTGTCACTGACTGTATCTCCACTGACATTAATCCAGCTCCCTCACACCGTCCCTCAGTGACCCCTCTCCCCCAGCCTTGTGTGACTGACTATATCCCCACTGAGGACAATCCCGCTACCTCGCACTGTCCCTCAGTGACCCCTCACCCCCAGCTCCCTGTGTCACTGACTGTATCCCCACTGACGTTAACCCAGCTCCCTCACACTGTCTCTCAGTGACCCCTCTCCCCCAGCCCTGTGACACTGACTATATGCCCACTGAGGACAATCCCGCTCCCTCACACCGTCCGTCAGTGACACCTCTCCCCCAGCACCGTGTGTCACTGACTGTATCCCCACTGACGATAATCCCGCTCCCTCACACTGTCCCTTAGTGACCCCTCTCCCTCAACAGCCTGTGTCACTGACTGCATCTCCACTGACATTAATCCAGCTCCCTCACACCGTCCCTCAGTGACAGCTCTCCCCCAGCACCGTGTGTCACTGACTGTATCACCACTGATGATAACCCAGCTCCCTCACACCGTCCCTCAGTGACCCCTCTCCCCCAGCACCGTCTCACTGACTGTATGCCCACTGACGTTAACCCAGCTCCCTCACACCGTCCCTCAGTGACCCCTCTCCCCCAGCGCCCCGCGTCATTGACTGTATCCCCACTGATGATAACCTAGCTCCCTCACAGCGTCCCTCAATGACCCCTCTCCCCCAGCACCCTGTGTCACTGACTGTATCCCCACTGACGATAACCCAGCTCCCTCACACAGTCCCTCAGTAACCCCTCTCCCCCAGCACCCTGTGTCACTGACTGTATCCCCACTGACGATAACCCAGCTCCCTCATACTGTCCCTCAGTGACCTTTCTCCCCCAGCACCCTGTGTCACTGACTGTATCCCCACTGACGATAACCCAGCTCCCACACACCGTCCCTCAGTGACCCCCTCTCCCCCAGCCCTGTGTCACTGACTATATCCCCACTGAGGACAATCCCGCTACCTCGCACTGTCCCTCAGTGACCCCTCACCCCCAGCAGCATGTGTCACTGACTGTATCCCCTCTGACGATAACCCAGCTCCCTCACACCGTCCCTCAGAGACCCATCTCCCCCAGCGCCCTGTGTCACTGACTGTATCCCCACTGACGTTAACCCAGCTCCCTCACACTGCCTCTCAGTAACCCCTCTCCCCCAGCCCTGTGTCACTGACTATATCCCCTCTGAGGACAATCCCGCTCCCTCACAGCGTCCGTCAGTGACACCACTCCCCCAGCACCCTGTGTCACTGACTGTATCCCCACTGAAAATAACCCAGCTCCCTCACACCGTCCCTCAGCGACCCCTCTACCCCAGCACACTGTGTCACTGACTGTATCCCCACTGACGATAACCCAGCTCCCTCACACCGTCCCTCAGTGACCCCTCTGCCCCAGCACCCTGTGTCACTGACTGTGTCCCCACTGACGATAATCCCGCTCCCTCACACTGTCCCATAGTGACCCCTCTCCCCCAGCAGCCTGTGTCACTGACTGTATCTCCACTGACATTAATCCAGCTCCCTCACACCGACCCTCAGTGACCCCTCTCCCCCAGCCCTGTGTCACTGACTATATACCCACTGAGGAAAATTCCGCTACCTCGCACTGTCCCTCAGTGACCCCTCACCCCGAGCAGAATTTGTCACTGACTGTATCCCCACTGATGATAATCCCGCTCACTCACACCGTCCCTCAGAGACCCATCTCCCCCAGCAGCCTGTGTCACTGACTGTATCTCCACTGACATTAATCCAGCTCCCTCAACCCGACCCACAGTGACCCCTCTCCCCCAGCCCTGTGTCACTGACTATATCCCCAGTGAGGAAAATTCCGCTACCTCGCACTGTCCCTCAGTGACCCCTCACCCCCAGCAGCATTTGTCACTGACTGTATCCCCATTGACGATATCCCAGCTCACTCACACCGTCCCTCAGAGACCCATCTCCCCCAGCACCCTGTGTCACTGACTGTATCCCCACTGACATTAACCCAGCTCCCTCACACTGTCCCTCAGTGACCCCTCTCCCCCAGCAGCATTTGTCACTGACTGTATCCCCATTGACGATATCCCAGCTCACTCACACAGTCCCTCAGAGACCCATCTCCCCCAGCACCCTGTGTCACTGACTGTATCACCACTGACGTTAACCCAGCTCCCTCACACTGTCTCTCAGTGACGCCTCTCCGCCAGCAGCATTTGTCACTGACTGTATCCCAACTGACGATAACCCAGCTCCCTCACACCGTCCGTCAGTGACACCTCTCCCCCAGCACCGTGTGTCACTGACTGTATCCCCACTGACGATAATCCCGCTCCCTCACACTGTCCCTTAGTGACCCCTCTCCCTCAACAGCCTGTGTCACAGACTGCATCTCCACTGACATTAATCCAGCTCCCTCACACCGTCCCTCAGTGACACCTCTCCCCCAGCGCTCTGTGTCACTGACTGTATCCCCACTGACAATAACCCAGCTCCCTCACACCGTCCCTCAGCGACACCTCTACCCCAGCACACTGTGTCACTGACTGTATCCCCACTGACGATAACCCAGCTCCCTCACACCGCCCCTCAGTGACCCCTCTGCCCCAGCACCCTGTGTCACTGACTGTATCCCCACTGAAGATAATCCCGCTCCCTCACACTGTCCCATAGTGACCCCTCTCCCCCAGCAGCCTGTGTCACTGACTGTATCTCCACTGACATTAATCCAGCTCCCTCACACCGACCCTCAGTGACCCCTCTCCCCCAGCCCTGTGTCACTGACTATATACCCACTGAGGAAAATTCCGCTACCTTGCACTGTCCCTCAGTGACCCCTCACCCCCAGCAGCATTTGTCACTGACTGTATCCCCATTGACGATATCCCAGCTCACTCACACAGTCCCTCAGAGACCCATCTCCCCCAGTGCCCTGTGTCACTGACTGTATCCCCACTGACGTTAACCCAGCTCCCTCACACTGTCTCTCAGTAACCCCTCTCCCCCAGCCCTGTGTCACTGACTATATCCCCTCTGAGGACAATCCCGCTCCCTCACACCGTCCGTCAGTGACACCAATCCCCCAGCACCCTGTGTCACTGACTGTATCCCCACTGAAAATAACCCAGCTCCCTCACACCGTCCCTCAGTGACCCCTCTCCCCCAGCGCCCTGTGTCACTGACTGTATCCCCGCTGACGTTAACCCAGCTACCTCACACTGTTCCTCAGTAACTCCTCTCCCCCAGCACCCTGTGTGACTGACTGTATCCCCACTGACGATAACCCAACTCCCTCACACCGTCCCTCAGCGACCCCTCTACCCCAGCACACTGTGTCACTGACTGAATCCCCATTGACGATATCCCAGCTCACTCACACCGTCCCTCAGAGACCCATCTCCCCCAGCACCCTGTGTCACTGACTGTATCCCCACTGACGTTAACCCAGCTCCCTCACACTGTCTCTCAGTGACCCCTCTCCCCCAGCAGCATTTGTCACTGACTGTATCCCAACTGACGATAACCCAGCTCCCTCACACCGTCCGTCAGTGACACCTCTCCCCCAGCACCGTGTGTCACTGACTGTATCCCCACTGACGATAATCCCGCTCCCTCACACTGTCCCTTAGTGACCCCTCTCCCTCAACAGCCTGTGTCACAGACTGCATCTCCACTGACATTAATCCAGCTCCCTCACACCGTCCCTCAGTGACACCTCTCCCCCAGCGCCCTGTGTCACTGACTGTATCCCCACTGACAATAACCCAGCTCCCTCACACCGTCCCTCAGCGACACCTCTACCCCAGCACCCTGTGTCACTGACTGTATCCCCACTGAAGATAATCCCGCTCCCTCACACTGTCCCATAGTGACCCCTCTCCCCCAGCAGCCTGTGTCACTGACTGTATCCCCATTGACGATATCCCAGCTCACTCACACCGTCCCTCAGAGACCCATCTCCCCCAGCACCCTGTGTCACTGACTGTATCCCCACTGACGTTAACCCAGCTCCCTCACACTGTCCGTCAGTGACACCTCTCCCCCAGCACCCTGTGTCACTGACTTTATACCCACTGACAATAACCCAGCTCCCTCACACCGTCCCTCAGTGACCCCTCTGCCCCAGCACCCTGTGTCACTGACTGTATCTCCACTGACGATAATCCCGCTCCCTCACACTGTCCCTTAGTGACCCCTCTCCCCCAGCAGCCTGTGTCACTGACTGTATCTCCATTGACATTAATCCAGCTCCCTCACACCGTCCCTCAGTGACACCTCTCCCCCAGCGCTCTGTGTCACTGACTGTATCCCCACTGACAATAACCCAGCTCCCTCACACCGTCCCTCAGTGACCCCTCTCCCCCAGCAGCCTGTGTCACTGACTGTATCCCCACTAACGATAACCCAGCTCCCACACACCATTCCTCAGTAACCCCTCTCCCCCAGCACCGTGTGTCACTGACTGTATCCTCACTGATGTTAGCCCAGCTCCCTCACATTGTCCCTCAGTAACCCCTCTCCCCCAGCACCCTGTGTCACTGACTGTATCTCCACTGACAATAACCCAGCTCCCACACACCATTCCTCAGTGACCCCTCTCCCCCAGCACCGTGTGTCACTGACTGTATCCCCACTGACGTTAACCCAGCTCCCACACATCGTTCCTCAGTGACCCCTCTCCCCCAGCCCTGTGTCACTGACTATATCCCCACTCACGACAATCCCGTTCCCTCACACTGTCCCTCAGTGACCCCTTTCCCCCAGCGCCCTGTGTCACTAACTGTATCCCAACTGACGATAACCCAGCTCCCTCACACCATCCCTCAGTGACCCCTCTCCTCCAGCACACTGTCACTGACTGTATCTCCACTGATGATAACCCAGCTCCCTCACACTGTCCCTCAGTGACCCCTCTCCCCCAGCACCCTGTGTCACTGACTGTATCCCCACTGACGATAATCCCGCTCCCTCACACTGTCCCTTAGTGACCCCTCTCCCCCAGCAGCCTGTGTCACTGACTGTATCTCCACTGACATTAATCCAGCTCCCTCACACCGTCCCTCAGTGACCCCTCTCCCCCAGCACCCTGTGTCACTGACTGTATCCCCACTGAGGACAATCCCGCTACCTCGCACTGTCCCTCAGTGACCCCTCACCCCCAGCTCCCTGTGTCACTGACTGTATCCCCACTGACGTTAACCCAGCTCCCTCACACTGTCTCTCAGTGACCCCTCTCCCCCAGCCCTGTGACACTGACTATATGCCCCCTGAGGACAATCCCGCTCCCTCACACCGTCCGTCAGTGACACCTCTCCCCCAGCACCGTGTGTCACTGACTGTATCCCCACTGACGATAATCCCGCTCCCTCACACTGTCCCTTAGTGACCCCTCTCCCTCAACAGCCTGTGTCACTGACTGCATCTCCACTGACATTAATCCAGCTCCCTCACACCGTCCCTCAGTGACACCTCTCCCCCAGCGCTCTGTGTCACTGACTGTATCCCCACTGACAATAACCCAGCTCCCTCACACCGTCCCTCAGTGACCCCTCTCCCCCAGCACCGTGTCACTGACTGTATCTCCACTGACATTAATCCAGCTCCCACACATCGTTCCTCAGTGACCCCTCTCCCCCAGCCCTGTGTCACTGACTATATCCCCACTCACGACAATCCCGTTCCCTCACACTGTCCCTCAGTGACCCCTTTCCCCCAGCGCCCTGTGTCACTAACTGTATCCCAACTGACGATAACCCAGCTCCCTCACACCATCCCTCAGTGACCCCTCTCCTCCAGCACACTGTCACTGACTGTATCTCCACTGATGATAACCCAGCTCCCTCACACTGTCCCTCAGTGACCCCTCTCCCCCAGCACCCTGTGTCACTGACTGTATCCCCACTGACGATAATCCCGCTCCCTCACACTGTCCCTTAGTGACCCCTCTCCCCCAGCAGCCTGTGTCACTGACTGTATCTCCACTGACATTAATCCAGCTCCCTCACACCGTCCCTCAGTGACCCCTCTCCCCCAGCACCCTGTGTCACTGACTGTATCCCCACTGAGGACAATCCCGCTACCTCGCACTGTCCCTCAATGCCCCCTCACCCCCAGCTCCCTGTGTCACTGACTGTATCCCCACTGACGTTAACCCAGCTCCCTCACACTGTCTCTCAGTGACCCCTCTCCCCCAGCCCTGTGACACTGACTATATGCCCCCTGAGGACAATCCCGCTCCCTCACACCGTCCGTCAGTGACACCTCTCCCCCAGCACCGTGTGTCACTGACTGTATCCCCACTGACGATAATCCCGCTCCCTCACACTGTCCCTTAGTGACCCCTCTCCCTCAACAGCCTGTGTCACTGACTGCATCTCCACTGACATTAATCCAGCTCCCTCACACCGTCCCTCAGTGACACCTCTCCCCCAGCGCTCTGTGTCACTGACTGTATCCCCACTGACAATAACCCAGCTCCCTCACACCGTCCCTCAGTGACCCCTCTCCCCCAGCACCGTGTGTCACTGACTGTATCACCACTGATGATAACCCAGCTCCCTCACACCGTCCCTCAGTGACCCCTCTCCCCCAGCACCGTCTCACTGACTGTATGCCCACTGACGTTAACCCAGCTCCCTCACACCGTCCCTCAGTGACCCCTCTCCCCCAGCAGCCTGTGTCACTGACTGTATCCTCACTGACGTTAACCCTCACACCGTCCCTCAGTGACCACTCTCCACCAGCACCCTGTTTTACTGACTGTATGCCCACTGACGTTAACCCAGCTCCGTCACACCGTCCCTCAGTAACCCCTCTCCCCCAGCGCCCCGCGTCATTGACTGTATCCCCACTGATGATAACCTAGCTCCCTCACAGCGTCCCTCAATGACCCCTCTCCCCCAGCACCCTGTGTCACTGACTGTATCCCCACTGACGATAACCCAGCTCCCTCATACTGTCCCTCAGTGACCTTTCTCCCCCAGCACCCTGTGTCACTGACTGTATCCCCACTGACGATAACCCTGCTCCCTCTCACCGTCCCTCAGTAACCCCTCTCCCCCAGCGCCCTGTGTCACTGACTGTATCCCCACTGATGATAACCCAGCTCCCTCACACCGTCCCTCAGTGACCCCTCTCCCCCAGCACCCTGTGTCACTGACTGTATCCCCACTGACGATAACCCAGCTCCCTCACACCGTCCCTCAGCGACACCTCTACCCCAGCACACTGTGTCACTGACTGTATCCCCACTGACGATAACCCAGCTCCCTCACACCGCCCCTCAGTGACCCCTCTGCCCCAGCACCCTGTGTCACTGACTGTATCCCCACTGAAGATAATCCCGCTCCCTCACACTGTCCCATAGTGACCCCTCTCCCCCAGCAGCCTGTGTCACTGACTGTATCTCCACTGACATTAATCCAGCTCCCTCACACCGACCCTCAGTGACCCCTCTCCCCCAGCCCTGTGTCACTGACTATATACCCACTGAGGAAAATTCCGCTACCTTGCACTGTCCCTCAGTGACCCCTCACCCCCAGCAGCATTTGTCACTGACTGTATCCCCATTGACGATATCCCAGCTCACTCACACTGTCCCTCAGAGACCCATCTCCCCCAGTGCCCTGTGTCACTGACTGTATCCCCACTGACGTTAACCCAGCTCCCTCACACTGTCTCTCAGTAACCCCTCTCCCCCAGCCCTGTGTCACTGACTATATCCCCTCTGAGGACAATCCCGCTCCCTCACACCGTCCGTCAGTGACACCAATCCCCCAGCACCCTGTGTCACTGACTGTATCCCCACTGAAAATAACCCAGCTCCCTCACACCGTCCCTCAGTGACCCCTCTCCCCCAGCGCCCTGTGTCACTGACTGTATCCCCGCTGACGTTAACCCAGCTACCTCACACTGTTCCTCAGTAACTCCTCTCCCCCAGCACCCTGTGTGACTGACTGTATCCCCACTGACGATAACCCAACTCCCTCACACCGTCCCTCAGCGACCCCTCTACCCCAGCACACTGTGTCACTGACTGAATCCCCATTGACGATATCCCAGCTCACTCACACCGTCCCTCAGAGACCCATCTCCCCCAGCACCCTGTGTCACTGACTGTATCCCCACTGACGTTAACCCAGCTCCCTCACACTGTCTCTCAGTGACCCCTCTCCCCCAGCAGCATTTGTCACTGACTGTATCCCAACTGACGATAACCCAGCTCCCTCACACCGTCCGTCAGTGACACCTCTCCCCCAGCACCGTGTGTCACTGACTGTATCCCCACTGACGATAATCCCGCTCCCTCACACTGTCCCTTAGTGACCCCTCTCCCTCAACAGCCTGTGTCACAGACTGCATCTCCACTGACATTAATCCAGCTCCCTCACACCGTCCCTCAGTGACACCTCTCCCCCAGCGCCCTGTGTCACTGACTGTATCCCCACTGACAATAACCCAGCTCCCTCACACCGTCCCTCAGCGACACCTCTACCCCAGCACCCTGTGTCACTGACTGTATCCCCACTGAAGATAATCCCGCTCCCTCACACTGTCCCATAGTGACCCCTCTCCCCCAGCAGCCTGTGTCACTGACTGTATCCCCATTGACGATATCCCAGCTCACTCACACCGTCCCTCAGAGACCCATCTCCCCCAGCACCCTGTGTCACTGACTGTATCCCCACTGACGTTAACCCAGCTCCCTCACACTGTCCGTCAGTGACACCTCTCCCCCAGCACCCTGTGTCACTGACTTTATACCCACTGACAATAACCCAGCTCCCTCACACCGTCCCTCAGTGACCCCTCTGCCCCAGCACCCTGTGTCACTGACTGTATCTCCACTGACGATAATCCCGCTCCCTCACACTGTCCCTTAGTGACCCCTCTCCCCCAGCAGCCTGTGTCACTGACTGTATCTCCATTGACATTAATCCAGCTCCCTCACACCGTCCCTCAGTGACACCTCTCCCCCAGCGCTCTGTGTCACTGACTGTATCCCCACTGACAATAACCCAGCTCCCTCACACCGTCCCTCAGTGACCCCTCTCCCCCAGCAGCCTGTGTCACTGACTGTATCCCCACTAACGATAACCCAGCTCCCACACACCATTCCTCAGTAACCCCTCTCCCCCAGCACCGTGTGTCACTGACTGTATCCTCACTGATGTTAGCCCAGCTCCCTCACATTGTCCCTCAGTAACCCCTCTCCCCCAGCACCCTGTGTCACTGACTGTATCTCCACTGACAATAACCCAGCTCCCACACACCATTCCTCAGTGACCCCTCTCCCCCAGCACCGTGTGTCACTGACTGTATCCCCACTGACGTTAACCCAGCTCCCACACATCGTTCCTCAGTGACCCCTCTCCCCCAGCCCTGTGTCACTGACTATATCCCCACTCACGACAATCCCGTTCCCTCACACTGTCCCTCAGTGACCCCTTTCCCCCAGCGCCCTGTGTCACTAACTGTATCCCAACTGACGATAACCCAGCTCCCTCACACCATCCCTCAGTGACCCCTCTCCTCCAGCACACTGTCACTGACTGTATCTCCACTGATGATAACCCAGCTCCCTCACACTGTCCCTCAGTGACCCCTCTCCCCCAGCACCCTGTGTCACTGACTGTATCCCCACTGACGATAATCCCGCTCCCTCACACTGTCCCTTAGTGACCCCTCTCCCCCAGCAGCCTGTGTCACTGACTGTATCTCCACTGACATTAATCCAGCTCCCTCACACCGTCCCTCAGTGACCCCTCTCCCCCAGCACCCTGTGTCACTGACTGTATCCCCACTGAGGACAATCCCGCTACCTCGCACTGTCCCTCAGTGACCCCTCACCCCCAGCTCCCTGTGTCACTGACTGTATCCCCACTGACGTTAACCCAGCTCCCTCACACTGTCTCTCAGTGACCCCTCTCCCCCAGCCCTGTGACACTGACTATATGCCCCCTGAGGACAATCCCGCTCCCTCACACCGTCCGTCAGTGACACCTCTCCCCCAGCACCGTGTGTCACTGACTGTATCCCCACTGACGATAATCCCGCTCCCTCACACTGTCCCTTAGTGACCCCTCTCCCTCAACAGCCTGTGTCACTGACTGCATCTCCACTGACATTAATCCAGCTCCCTCACACCGTCCCTCAGTGACACCTCTCCCCCAGCGCTCTGTGTCACTGACTGTATCCCCACTGACAATAACCCAGCTCCCTCACACCGTCCCTCAGTGACCCCTCTCCCCCAGCACCGTGTCACTGACTGTATCTCCACTGACATTAATCCAGCTCCCACACATCGTTCCTCAGTGACCCCTCTCTCCCAGCCCTGTGTCACTGACTATATCCCCACTCACGACAATCCCGTTCCCTCACACTGTCCCTCAGTGACCCCTTTCCCCCAGCGCCCTGTGTCACTAACTGTATCCCAACTGACGATAACCCAGCTCCCTCACACCATCCCTCAGTGACCCCTCTCCTCCAGCACACTGTCACTGACTGTATCTCCACTGATGATAACCCAGCTCCCTCACACTGTCCCTCAGTGACCCCTCTCCCCCAGCACCCTGTGTCACTGACTGTATCCCCACTGACGATAATCCCGCTCCCTCACACTGTCCCTTAGTGACCCCTCTCCCCCAGCAGCCTGTGTCACTGACTGTATCTCCACTGACATTAATCCAGCTCCCTCACACCGTCCCTCAGTGACCCCTCTCCCCCAGCACCCTGTGTCACTGACTGTATCCCCACTGAGGACAATCCCGCTACCTCGCACTGTCCCTCAGTGACCCCTCACCCCCAGCTCCCTGTGTCACTGACTGTATCCCCACTGACGTTAACCCAGCTCCCTCACACTGTCTCTCAGTGACCCCTCTCCCCCAGCCCTGTGACACTGACTATATGCCCCCTGAGGACAATCCCGCTCCCTCACACCGTCCGTCAGTGACACCTCTCCCCCAGCACCGTGTGTCACTGACTGTATCCCCACTGACGATAATCCCGCTCCCTCACACTGTCCCTTAGTGACCCCTCTCCCTCAACAGCCTGTGTCACTGACTGCATCTCCACTGACATTAATCCAGCTCCCTCACACCGTCCCTCAGTGACACCTCTCCCCCAGCGCTCTGTGTCACTGACTGTATCCCCACTGACAATAACCCAGCTCCCTCACACCGTCCCTCAGTGACCCCTCTCCCCCAGCACCGTGTGTCACTGACTGTATCACCACTGATGATAACCCAGCTCCCTCACACCGTCCCTCAGTGACCCCTCTCCCCCAGCACCGTCTCACTGACTGTATGCCCACTGACGTTAACCCAGCTCCCTCACACCGTCCCTCAGTGACCCCTCTCCCCCAGCAGCCTGTGTCACTGACTGTATCCTCACTGACGTTAACCCTCACACCGTCCCTCAGTGACCACTCTCCACCAGCACCCTGTTTTACTGACTGTATGCCCACTGACGTTAACCCAGCTCCGTCACACCGTCCCTCAGTAACCCCTCTCCCCCAGCGCCCCGCGTCATTGACTGTATCCCCACTGATGATAACCTAGCTCCCTCACAGCGTCCCTCAATGACCCCTCTCCCCCAGCACCCTGTGTCACTGACTGTATCCCCACTGACGATAACCCAGCTCCCTCATACTGTCCCTCAGTGACCTTTCTCCCCCAGCACCCTGTGTCACTGACTGTATCCCCACTGACGATAACCCTGCTCCCTCTCACCGTCCCTCAGTAACCCCTCTCCCCCAGCGCCCTGTGTCACTGACTGTATCCCCACTGATGATAACCCAGCTCCCTCACACCGTCCCTCAGTGACCCCTCTCCCCCAGCACCCTGTGTCACTGACTGTATCCCCACTGACGATAACCCAGCTCCCTCACACCGTCCCTCAGTGACCCCTCTCCCCAGCACGCTGTGTCTCTGACTTTATCCCCACTGACGATAACCCAGCTCCCTCACACTGTCACTCAGTAACCCGTCTCCCCCAGCACCCTGTGTCACTGACTGTATCCCCACTGACGATAACCCACCTCCCTCATACTGTCCCTCAGTGACCCCTCTCCCCAGCACCCTGTGTCACTGACTGTATCCCCACTGACAATAACCCAGCTCCCTCACACCGTCCCTCAGTGACCTTTCTCCCCCAGTACCGTGTCACTGACTGTATCCCCACTGACAATAACCCAGCTCACTCACACCGTCCCTCAGTGACCCCTCTCCTCCAGCACCCTGTGTCACTGAGTATATCCCCACTGAAGATAACCCAGCTCCCACACACCGTCCCTCAGTGACCCCCTCTCCCCCAGCCCTGTGTCACTGACTATATCCCCACTGAGGACGATCCCGCTCCCTCACACTGTACAGTGACCCCTCACCCCCAGCACCCTGTGTCACTGACTGTATCCCCACTGACGATAACCCAGCTCCCTCACACCGTCCCTCAGAGACCCATCTCCCCCAGCGCCCTGTGTCACTGACTGTATCCCCACTGACGATAACCCAGCTCCCTCACACCGTCCCTCCGTGACCCCTCTCCCCCAGCGCCTTGTGTCACTGACTGTATCCCCACTGACATCGCCGCAGTTCCCTCAAGTCCCTCAGAACCCCTTCTCCCACAGCACCCTGTCACTGCGTGTGTCCCCACTTGGTCAAACTCTGTCTCTTTAAAGAGTCACGTCAACCCCAACCCCCGCCTCCGAATATGGAACTGGTGTGCCTTGCGCTCTCTCTTGGGGCTCTGTCAAAGTTACTGGACCAATGGGAAACAGGGGGTGGGAGGCGGGAGGTCCCAGACACGCAGATCCATAAGTAGAAAGTTTTGTCCGAACTTTTGTAGAAGTTTTCTGGAGACGAGGTGGGGCCGCTGGGTCTACTGCAGAGGGTCTCCTGCCTCAGCGCCCCAACCAGCGGTTTGTGACACCCACCGATCAGCAGGATCTGTATCTCACTGACACGGGGATGAGGGCGTCCAGTTACCAGGAGGGAGAGGAGCTGGACTTCGGTCTTACGTTTGGGGAGGAGCTGGAGACGGGACAAACCGTACCGATGGGGAGCTCAGGTTTGTGGGATGGGGTGGGGTACACACACACACACATACACACACACACACACACACAATCAGATACAAACCCACATACACACACACACACACACACACACACACACACACATTGAATCAGATACAAACCCACATACACAGTCTCAAACACACACACACACACATTGAATCAGATACAAACCCACATACACACACACACAATCAGATACAAACCCACACACACACACAAACATTGAATCAGATACAAACCCACATGCACATTCTTAAACACACACACACATTGAATCAGATACAAACCCACATACACAGTCTTAAACACACACACACACCCCCACAGAATCAGATACAAACCCACATACACAGTCTTAAACACACACACACACACACACACTGAATCAGATACAAACCCACATACACAGTCTTACACACACACACACACACACACACACACATACACACACACGCACACAGAATCAGATACAAACCCCTATACACAGTCTCAAACACACACACACTGAATCAGATACAAACCCACATACAGTCTCAAACACACACACACTGAATCAGATACAAGCCCACATACACAGTCTTAAACACACACACTGAATCAGATACAAACCCACATACACAGTCTCAAACACACACACACACACAGAATCAGATACAAACCCACATACACAGTCTCAAACACACACACACACACAGAATCAGTTACAAACCCGCATACACAGACTCAGAGACACACACACACACACACACACACACACTGAATCAGATACAACCCACATACACAGACTCTAACACACGCACACACAGATACCCAGAGACTCAAATGCGGACACACACACACTCACCCACAGATTCAAACTAGACACAAGTAGTAATACATAAACATGTATGCTTTCTCTCACACACATAATCACACTCAGATGTGCACTCCCTCTCTCTCTCTCTCACACACACACACACACACACACACACATGTGCGTCCATATACTGGCATCCTGATACAAACACACCTGCGTGCACTCACACCCATGTTCAATCACACACATGTAGACATGCACACATTGACACATATACATAAACATCAGCACACACGTGTGTGTGGCAGCTCCCTCCTGGTCATCCTGCAGTATGTATGGACACTCCTGCACCACACTGCCCGATGTCGTGGTCCCACTCCCCACTCACCACCCACACTTTGCTCCCTCCACGCACTCACCGGGACCCTCCCTCCGTTCTGTCTCCTTCACCCTGCCTAACGTACCCCTCTCTTCATCCGCCTTCCGCTTCCCTCTGATTTCCAATTTATCCCTGAAGCCCCTCCCCACCCCCAGCACCTTTAAACCTCTCCCTCTAACAGGGCCAGATAGCCTAGGGAAGGGGTAGGAGAGTTAATCCCTCGCACAGTGACAGACTGTCGGCAACTATAGTTGGGGAGAGGTGGATGGGAGAGAGAGACAGGGATAGACTCCCGGCGTCTGACTGTAGCTGGGGAGAGGCGGGTAAGAGAGGGTTAACTGTCTCTGACAGGGACGGACTCCCAGCATATGACTGTGTCTGGAGAGAGCTGGGTGGGAGAGGGTTAACCCTCTCCGACAGGGGCCGGTTGCCCGCCGTCCAACTCTGGCTGGGGAGGGGCGTGTGGGAGGGAGAGGGTTAAGTGCTGCATTGCACCGACTGTTTCCCCACAGGGCTCCGCAGCACAGATGGTTTCACTTTGGGGAGTCTGTGCTTCCATACGGTCTGTTCCTCTGCCACTAGCTATTTATACCCGGGGCCCAGGCACTCTGCTGATTCAGGGTCCCCCTCTCCTGCATATCATTGGTGGGGGGGTGGATTCCAGCCCCTCCTGCCCTCCTGGATCACCCATCCGGTAGGTCCACTCAACACTTAGGCTATCCCTTCCTGTTAAATAGTCTCGCAGCCTCCCCCCATCGGGATCAATGGGGGGAGGGGGAGCCGTGTGTCGAAGCGAAGCACACTCCACATCGAATAGAATCATAGCCCAAGAACTGGCCCTTCGGCCCATCCAGTCCGGGCTCGTCCTGTTTGCCCGCACTTAGCCCACGTCCCTCTCAACCTTTCCTTTCCCTGTCCAAATGTCTTTCTAAAAGTTGCAAGCGTCCCCTCCTCGACCACCTCCTCTGGCAGCTTGTTCCACACACCCACCTCCCTCTGAGTGAGAACTTGTCTCTTTCAAATTCTTCCCACTCTCGCCTTAAACCCATGCCCTCTGGTTCTCGCTTTCCCCCACCCTGGGAAAAGTAAGCAGTGTCATTTTCTTTATCTTCGCTCATGTTTTTATTCACCCACCACCCCCCCAGCCCTCAGTTTGCTCCACTCCAGGGAAAACAGTCCCAGCCTACCCAGTCTCTCCTGATAACTTGGGCCCTCCAGATCCAGCAACATCCTGGTGAATCTTTTTAATGACATCCTTCCTGCAGCTGGACGGCACACAGTACTCTAGGTGTGGTCTCACCAACGTCCTGTAAAGCTGTAACGTGACATCCCAACTCCTATATTCAGCGCCCTGACCGACGGAGGCCAGCGTGCCAAATACTGTCTTCACCACCCTGTCTATCTGTGCCACCACGTTCCTGGGCCTCTGGCTGACTGTTTCATGCATCACTCCCGGGGGCCCTGCCATTTACTGTGCAAGTCTACCTGACCAAAACCCAGCACTCTGCACTTGCCCGAGTTAAGTTCCAGCCACCATTCCTTGGGCTACTTCCCCAGGTGATCGAGACCCTGTTAGATGGCCTTCTTCGCTTGTCACCACACCAGCGACCTTCCCCGCAGGTCCCCTTAAACCTGTGCCCCCTAGTTCTCGATTCCACAACCCTGAGGAAAAACACTGTGTCCGTTCGCCCAATCTACGCCCCTCACTTCCACAAGGCCATACCTCAGTCTCTGGCAGTCCGCAGTCCCATCCTGCTCGGCCTCTTGCCGTAACTAACCCCTCGAGTCCTGTACTCTCAATCAGATCTGCACTCTTTCCAGCT
This sequence comes from Mobula birostris, assembly GCF_030028105.1. Lineage (NCBI taxonomy): Eukaryota > Metazoa > Chordata > Chondrichthyes > Myliobatiformes > Myliobatidae > Mobula > Mobula birostris. The sequence goes on from NW_027278468.1 coordinate 21,373, forward strand.
TAATGGCATCTTCCCTGCAGCAGGGCGACTAAAACAGTACCCAGTATTCCAGATGCAGCCTCACCGATAACTCCTCCACTCAGTGCACTGGCTAATGAGGGCCAGCTTGGAAAATGCCCTTTTCACCACCCTGCCAGGGAACCACGTACCTGCACCCCGAGGTCCCTGTGTTCGACTCCTTGCATTTCGCTGTGACCTGCAGTTCAGGAGAACAAGAAATCCCACTGAAAGTTCTCCCGGTCACAAAAGGGTGGGTGTGTGGGAGACAAGGTCTCCCCCTGTTTTGGTGTGGGGGGGGGGTGTTCACTGTCTCAGGATAAATGGTCAGCCAGGGACAGAGGGAGGGAGAAATTCATTTCCCCACCCCATCTCAAAGAGGGAGGTGAATCCCTGGGGGTGGGTGCTACTACTGGAAGTGCCCCCTCATTACGCTTTCCACCCTCCCCTCCACCAATGGGCAGAGCCTCAAGTATGGGATGATAGTCACTCTCCTCCCTGACCACCCCAGCTCTTTCCAGAGATGGGGCAAAGTGGTTGCCTTCACCCAATGACCTGTCCATCCTTCTCCTTCTCTCCAACCCTCCTCTCCATCCCTCCACCCTCTCCTTTTCCCCCTCCCCTTTTTCCCCACTCTCCCACTTCCACACCCTGCTATTTGTTCTCCCTTATCTATACCTCTCTTCCTAACAGTCCCCCTTGCTCGTTCTCTCTTCTGCTCACATTGCTCCACTCCTCTCTTCATCCTCTTTCCCTCCCCTCTCCACAATGCCCTGTCTTCCTCCTCAACTCCATTCCTCTCACCCTTGTTCACTCCCGCCTCCCTCTTTTCCCTGCAGTCTCTAAAACCCTCACCCCTCCACACTTCTAAAAACCAAGATGCTCCCAACCCCATCTAAACATCAATCTCACCCCTTTCTGCCCCACCCCTCAACCCACACAACACTCTGTCCCACCTTTCCCTGCTCCTGTTGCTCAGTCACACCTCTCCCCCCCCCCCCGGGGGGGACCCCTTACCCACATTTGTTCGTCTCTTGAGAAAACAATTTGACTCTTGCCCCCGCTCCCACTCTTCCTCCTCCTCTTCCCTGGGAACCGGTCCGACACCTCCGGCCATCCAACCATCCGTGTGTCTCCGAGATCGGGTGGGCAGTCCTGTTGAGGGTGGTGGTGGAAGTGAGGGAGTGTTGGTATTGTGAGAAGGAGGGAATCTCACAGTTGTACTGACCCCATCCTTTCATTTCTCTACCTCTCTCTACCTCTACCTCTACCTCTCTCTCTCTCTCTCTCTATCTCTCTCTTTCTACCTCTTTCTCTACCTCTACCTCTCTCTCTCTCTCTACCTCTCTCTCTTTCGATCTCTCTCTCTTCCTACCTCTCTCTCAATCTCTCTCTCTCTTTCTTTCTTTCTTTCTCTCTCTCTACCTCTACCTCTCTCTCTGCCTCTACCTCTCTCTATCTCTCTCTCTCTTTCTTTCTCTCTCTCTACCTCTCTCTCTTTCTACCTCTCTCTCTCTCCTCTACCTCTCTCTGTCTCTCTCTTTCTTTCTCTCTTTCTACCTCTCTCTCTGCCTCTACCTCTCTCTCTCTCCACCCCTCTCTCTCTCTACCTCTACCTCTCTCTCTATCTCTCCATCTCTCTCTCTCTATCTCTCTCTAGCTCTCTCTCTCTCTCTCTCTACCTCTCTCTGTCTTTCTATATCTCTCTCTCTCTTTCTACCTCTCTCTCTCTCTTTCTACCTCTCCCTACCACAGATCTGGAACTCCCAGAGACAAGCAAAGATGGAGCTGAGCCCCCATTTCCCACTTCCTCCCTCCCCATCAGCCTCTCCCGGATCCCCGCTCCACCCCGGGCTGGTGTGCACTCCCCACCTCCCCGTCGGGGGCCTCGGCTTGAAACCGAAACCGAGGCCTATCCAGGCCAGCCAGCCCGGCTGGTTTCCCTTGGCAACCGCCGGCTTGTGGCCTGCCCCACCATCCGGATCACCCCTATCCTGGCAGTGGGGGAAGGGGAGCCGGAGGAAGAGAGCAGGGGTTCGCCTCCGGGAACGTGGGCCAGGGGCTGGGGCCCACCACCTCCCTCTGCGGCCCTAGACCTCCTCCGTCCCCCGCCGGATCCCTTTACTTGCCGGGACTGGGCCCTGAGCACCGCCTCACGGGGCTGGCTCCCTGATGCGGCCTCACCGTCCCCTTCCGGCTCGCCCTCACCGTCCCCTTCACCCTCCCCCTCCGCTTCGCCCTCTCCGCCCTCCTGGGGCTCAGCCTCCCGCCTCTCTGAGGAAGCAGAGGCTGAGCTGAGTGAGGCTGCCTGGCGGGCCTCGCTGGCTTCCCCCACCACCCCACCATCACCTCTCCCGCTCGCCCACCGCTGCCGTCCCTCCCTGTCCCCCTCCTCTTCTTCCTCCTCCTCACCCTGCCCGTCGCCCGGGCCCCCCCTCGGTTCTCCGGCCGGCAAGAGGCGCCTCGCCAGGAGCGAGGAGGCGCCGGGCGCCTCGCCCCCACACTCACGCTGGGGTGGGGGCTCCAGCAACGAGAATCTCCATTCCTCCTCCTCCTCCTCTCCCCGGGGCAGCAGCCCCTCCTCACCGCCGACCGAATCCTCCAGCCGTACCCAGGTACCTAGCAAGTCCCGTCGCACCAGCCAGCAGCCCGGGCCGGATGGACCCTCCACCCAGCGGCGCCCGTCCCGCGAGGAGGCCTGGCCCATGGAGTACCTTGCCGTTCCACCGCCCTTCGGATGGGGCAGCGAGGTGCGGATGCTGGGACGCAGCCCCGTCTTCCGGTGAGTAGATCCCAGCACTGCGAAAATCCAAGTTTGCCATGGCCTTAAGGGGCCTTAAGTTTCTCCAGCTGCCCAATGCGGGGGCAGGTGCGGGGGTCACGGCCGACCGGAAACGGAACCGGGGTAACTTGATGATGGGTGATCATCCTATGTATTACTGAGAAGCCTGTTTCACGTGTGGGAGGGTTGTGGGCTACATTGGAGGGAAGGGTTAGATTGCCATGGAGCAGGTCAACCACCGACTAGGAATGGAACAGGAGCAGGCCACGCCAACAACGCGGCTACGAGAGCAGGTCCGAAGTTGGGAATCCGTCACTGAGAACCTCACTGCCTGACCCCCCAAAGCCTCTCCACCATCTCCGAGGCATCAAGTCAGGAGTGTGATGGGTCACCACCCCCCACCCCCATGAGTGAAGCGTCAGTGACACTCAGGAACCTCGACATCTCCCAGGGCACGGCAGCCCGCTTGCTAGGCACCCAGTCCAGAGCTACCCAGCCATTCTGGAGGTGGGGTAGGCTCTGACGAGGCCTGGGTTGGAGACCATTCACCATAAGGAGGTTGGACGAGCTTGGGTTATTTTCTCTGGAGCATCAGAGGCTGGGGAGGGACCTGATAAAGAGTAATAAGTTTACGAGTAGCGTGGGGTAGAGAGCCAGAGTCTCTTCCACACAAGTTTATAAGATGTGACCTCCCACTCGTAAAGTCACACTAAGTGTTCCAAATTAGCCCCTGCTTTTCCAAATGCGATTAAGTCCTCTCCCTAAGGATCCGCTCCAAAAGCCTCCATACCACTGAAGGGACTTCCTGGTTGATAATATCTTCAATTATCCCCAATGGGAAAGGACATAACTTCCTTCTCTTGACAGAAAGTGAATTTCTGGAATTCCTTTTCCTTCATTCAAGGAAGACACTGGTCAGTGTACAGATATCCCCCTGAGGGAGAGAGACTGAGGGACACCGGTCAGTGTACAGATGTCCCCCTGAGGGAGAGGGACTGAGGAACACCGGTCAGTGTACAGCTATCCCCCTGAGGGAGAGGGTCTGAGGGACACTGGTCAGTGTACAGATATCCCCCTGAGGGAGAGGGACTGAGGGACACCGGTCAGTGTACAGATATCTTCTTGAGGGAGAGGGACTGAGGGACACCGGTCAGTGTACAGATATCCCCCTGAGGGAGAGGGACTGAGGGACACCAGTCAGTGTACAGATATCCCCCTGAGGGAGAGGGACTGAGGGACACTGGTCAGTGTACAGATATCTCCCCGGGGGAGAGGGGCTGAGGGACACCGGTCAGTGTACAGATATCCCCCTGGGGGAGAGGGACTGAGGGACACTGGTCAGTGTACAGATATCCCCCTGAGGGAGAGGGACAGAGGGACACCGGTCAGTGTACAGATATCCCCCTGAGGGAGAGGGACTGAGGGACACCGGTCAGTGTACAGATATCCCCCTGAGGGAGAGGGACTGAGGGACACCGGTCAGTGTACAGATATCTCCCCGGGGGAGAGGGACTGAGGGACACCGGTCAGTGTACAGATATCTTCTTGAGGGAGAGGGACTGAGGGACACCGGTCAGTGTACAGATATCCCCCTGAGGGAGAGGGACAGAGGGACACCGGTCAGTGTACAGATATCCCCCTGAGGGAGAGGGACTGAGGGACACCGGTCAGTGTACAGATATCCCCCTGAGGGAGAGGGACTGAGGGACACCGGTCAGTGTACAGATATCTCCCCGGGGGAGAGGGTCTGAGGGACAGCAGTCAGTGTACAAATATCTTCTTGAGGGAGAGGGACTGAGGGACACCGGTCAGTGTACAGATATCCCCCTGAGGGAGAGGGACTGAGGGACACCAGTCAGTGTACAGATATCCCCCTGAGGGAGAGGGACTGAGGGACACTGGTCAGTGTACAGATATCTCCCCGGGGGAGAGGGGCTGAGGGACACCGGTCAGTGTACAGATATCCCCCTGGGGGAGAGGGACTGAGGGACACTGGTCAGTGTACAGATATCCCCCTGAGGGAGAGGGACAGAGGGACACCGGTCAGTGTACAGATATCCCCCTGAGGGAGAGGGACTGAGGGACACCGGTCAGTGTACAGATATCTCCCCGGGGGAGAGGGACTGAGGGACACCGGTCAGTGTACAGATATCTTCTTGAGGGAGAGGGACTGAGGGACACCGGTCAGTGTACAGATATCCCCCTGAGGGAGAGGGACAGAGGGACACTGGTCAGTGTACAGATATCCCCCTGAGGGAGAGGGACTGAGGGACACCGGTCAGTGTACAGATATCCCCCTGAGGGAGAGGGACTGAGGGACACCGGTCAGTGTACAGATATCTCCCCGGGGGAGAGGGACTGAGGGACACCGGTCAGTGTACAGATATCTTCTTGAGGGAGAGGGACTGAGGGACACCGGTCAGTGTACAGATATCCCCCTGAGGGAGAGGGACTGAGGGACACCGGTCAGTGTACAGATATCTTCTTGAGGGAGAGGGACTGAGGGACCAGTCACTGTGCAGATATTCCCCCCTCAGGGTCTGTTGTCAGTCTGCAGATCTCTTTCTCACACACATTCACGTGCTCCCTTTCTCACATTTACTGTCCCTCCCCCCCATTCACTTTGTTTCTCTTTCTCTCAGATTTACACTTTCACACACATGCACTCTCTCACTTTGTGTTTAACTCTCACATTCTTTCTCTCTTACCCACATTCACTCTGTTTCACTCTCCTGCACATTGACTCTCTCTCCCTCTCTCTCTCTCTCTCTCCACACACACATTCACTAACTTATGCTCCCTCACTCTCTCTTTCCATCACACACACATTCACACATTAACTCTCTCATTTTCAGTCTCTCTCTCTCTCTCACACACACACATTCATTCTCTCTCTGTCTGTTTCCCACAGGGCCTGTGCTCTCCCTCCTCTGGACTGGCCGCTGCCGAGCCACTTCAACCAGCTAGAGCTGAAAATGCTGGTGCAGCCCAAGCCTCACCACCGGGCACACTACGAGACGGAAGGTAGCCGCGGAGCAGTCAAGGCCCTGGCCGCGGGTCACCCTGTCATCAAGGTGAGCGTCCGTGCCTGCAGGACCCAGCCTTAAAGCAGCGCACCCTTGAAACAGACCCCAGCCGAACCCCAAGGATGAATCCCACCAAACCAGCCCCAGCCTCCGGCAGTGTTTAAATCACTGACAGAGCAACTTTCATCCTGTGCTCAGACATTCCCTCTGAAGCTGTGTACCTTGTCAATGTCAGCCCGCCAGAGGCTGTTTATGTGATCTTTGCATTTTCATTTGTGGTCGGGGTTGAGAATTTCAGGGGCTTAGCTGTCAGACCATACGGCATAGGAGCAGAATTAGGCCATTCGTCCCATCAAATCTGCCCTACCATTCAATGGTTTCTCTTTCTCTCTCTCTTTCACCCCACTGTTTCTCTCCTCCATTTCTCCTCATCTCTCTCTCCCCTCTTTCCCCTTTCTCTCTCTCCTACCTTTCCCCTTTCTGTCCTCCCTCACCTCTCCCTTTCTTTCTCTTTCTACCCCTACACCACTTTCTCCCCCTCTCCGTCATCATTATCATTGGGGTTAGGAAGCTATGATCACTTTGGCTCCCCTCACCATGCCCACACCAACCTGTCTGTCCACTGTCAGGGTGAAGCCCAGCATAAGTGAGCAGCAGCACCCCATGTTCTGCCTGGATGGTCTATACCCTCATGGGATTAACACTGGACTTTCCATTGTTGGTTATCCATTCCCCCCACCCCGTCTCTCCTTCTGCACAAGTGTGGAGAAACAGAGGGATCTTGGGGCCCACGTTAGTAGATCCCTCAAAGTTGTCATGCATATTGATGGGGTTACTAAGAAGGTGTATGGTGTGTTGGCCTTCATTAACTGGGGGATTGAGTTCAAGAGCCAGGAGGCAGCGGGACAACTGGCTGGACCACGCTTGGGAGTACGGTGTTTGGGTCTGGTTTTTTCATTATAGGAAGGATATAAGGATATAGCGAGGGTGCAGAGGATTAGAAGGCACATCTTATGAGGACAGATTGAGTGAGCTAGGAAGCAAAGAAGGATGAGAGGTGATTTCTCAAGATGATAGGTGACATAGATCAAGCAGATTCCTTCTCTTTCAGCCCTTTACCATTTCAGCCTGTCACGTCCCAGCTTCTCACTTTGAATTGAATTGAATTGAATGATCTTTATTGTCGTTATACATAGGTACAATGAACCTCTGTCTGGATTCCTCTCAGGCAATTAAATAAAGCGGTAGATAAAAACAAGACAGTAATATAAAAAGAGTATTGAATAGATAAGTAGCAGAAATAAGTTGCAGCAGCACCAGAACATCACAGTAATGCACAAAGTGTCGTTAGTGCAAGTATTTGAGCCCTTGTGTGTGCATGTGTGTGCTCACAGTCTCAGTTGTTGTTCTGTGGGAGCGGTGTGATGGAGGCCACAGCTCTGGGATAGAGGCTGTTCCTCAGTCTATTTGTTCTGGCTTTTAGAGTCCTGAACCTTTGGCTGGACGGCAGCGGGTCAGACCGGGAGTGGCCGGGGGTGTGTGGTGTCTATATGCTGATTGCTTTCCTCTTGAGTCTGCTGGAATAGATGGTGCCCAGTCACTTCTGGGTGAATGTGTGTGGGTGGGTGGTTGGGGGCCAGGGTGTGGGGGGGGGGGGGCGGATGATGCAAGAAGCTGGAATTAGATGGGAGAGGTAGAGGGCTGAAGAATGAGGAATCTCACGGGACAGGACCATGGGCTGTAGCACAAAAGGAAGGAGGAGGGGAGCCGGAGGGGAGATGATGGGCAGGTAATGAGGGTGGGAGAGGAGAAAGGAGGAGAAGGTCACCAGAATGGCGAATGGAAGGGAGAGGTAAAAAGTGGGGGAAGGGGGACTGTGAAAGAATTTACCGTACGTTAGAGAAATCTATGTTCATGGATATTCCAGGCAGAAAGTGCGCATGGCCACCTAGAGATCCTGCCTTTTAGCCCCCCCAATGCCTTTCTTTGTTGAGACAGAAAGGGGGGAGAAGCTGGGAGATGGACAGAGTGTCCCAGGTTGACGGGTAAAGGCCATAAGACGTAGGGGTGGAATTCAGCTATTTAACCCATCAGGAGTGCACCACTGATTTATTTTTCCCCTCAATCCCATTTTCCTGCCTTCTCCCCACAACCTTTCATACTCTTACTAATCAAGAATATCAGCCTCTGCTTTAAATACACCCAATGATTTAGCCTCCACAACAGTCTTTGGCAATGAATTGCACAGATTCAACACCCTCTGGCTAAAGAAATTGCTCCTCACCTCTGTTCCAAAGGGGTATCCTTCTATTCTGATGCTTTATCCCCTGGCCCGAACCTCACCCATTATTGGAAACATCCTCTTCCTGTCCACTCTATCTTGGCCCTTCAATATTCAGTCGGTTTCAATGAGATTCTCCACTCATTCTTCTAAACCCAAGCTAGTACAAGCCCAGAGCCATCAAATGCTCCTCATACATTAACCATTTCATTCCCAGGATCATTCTCGTAAACATTCTTTGGACCTTCTCCAATGCCAGTGCATCCTTTCTTTGATAAGGTGCCCAAAAAACTACTCATGTCACTCTAAATGTGGTCTGACCAATTCCTGATAAAGCCTCAGAATTACATATTTATATTTAAGTTTATATCTCAGTCCTCTCAAAATGAATGCTAACATTGTATTTCCCTTCAACACACACAAACGCTCTGCCCCCTCCCCCAGCTGCCCATCACCTCCCTCATGGTTCCGCCTCCTTCTACTACCCATTGTGTTTTCCCCTATTCTTTCTTCACCTTTCCTGCCCATCACCTCCCCCACCCCTTTATCTTTATCTTTCTTTTCCCTTACTGGTTTTTCACCTGGAACCTTCCAGCCTTCTCCTTCCCACCCTCTCCCCACCTTCTTTATAGGGCCTCTGCCCCTTCCCTCTTCAGTCCTGACAAAGAGTTCCGGCCCGAAACGTTAACTGATCGTTTCCACGGATGCTGCCTGACCTGCTGAGTTCCTCCAGCATGTTGTGAGTGTTGCTTTGACCCCAGCATCTGCAGATTATTTTGCGTTTACACACAAATAAAATGCTGGTGAACGCAGCGGACCAGGCAGCATCTGTAGGAAGAGGTACAGTCGACGTTTCGGGCCGGAACCCTTCGTCAGGACTAACTGAAGGAAGTGATAGTAAGAGATTTGGAAGTGGGAGGGGGAGGGAGAGATCTGAAATGATAGGAGAAGACAGGAGGGGAGGGGTGGATCTAAGAGCTGGAGAAGGGAGAAGACCGTGGGATGGGAAGCCTGGGGAGAGAGAGAAGGGGGGAGGGGAGCACGGAGGGTAGAGTGCAGGCAAGGAGTTATAGTGAGAGGAACAGAGGGAGAAAAAAGAGAGAGAGAAAAAAAAGGGTGAAAAATAAAAAATACATAAAATAAATAAATAAAGGATGGGGGTGTGAAGGGGAGGTGGGGCATTAACGGAAGTTTGAGAAGTCAATGTTCATGCCATCAGGTTGGAGGCTACTCAGACGGAATATAAGGTGCTGTTCCTCCAACCTGAGTGTGGCTTCATCTTTACAGTAGAGGAGGCCATGGATAGACATATCAGAGTGGGAATGGGACGTGGAATTAAAATGTGTGGCCACTGGGAGATCCTGTTATCTCTGGCGGACAGAGCGTAATGTTTAAGGTATTTCCCTTCCTTGTCACCCACTGAGCCTGCAAATTAACTTCAAGGAATCTTGCACTGACTCCCCAAGACACTTTGCACCTTTGATTTCTGAATGAGCTCCCCATTTATAAATAGAGGTGTATAGTGTGGAAACAGACCCTTCAGCCCGTCAAATTCATGCCAACCGCAAACCACCAATTTACACAGTTCTCATTCCACACACTTCCTGACTCTGTTCCATTTGCCATTTCTTTGCCCATTCTCCATATCTGCCCAAGTCCTTCTGCAGACTCTGTTCCCTCAAAATTAGATGCTCCTCCACATATCTTTGTATTGTCCACAAATTTGGGAGGGAGAGACAGTGAGAGAGAAGGCGGCAGAGGGAGGGGTTGGAAGGAAGGCACAGCAGTAGGAGGTGAGGGGTGGGGTGAGAGGGAGAGGGGTGGCGATGGAAACTTGCTGGGGTCTGCTTTCTGTTGACGATGCCTGTAATGTGCGGGCAAAGATGAACACGCCCCTCATTCCCCAGTGTGCTGACGTCAATAAGGTTCTGGGCCTGACCTCTGAACACCAACAGATGGCTCAGAAAACTTCAGAGGATTGGGACCAATTTCCAGATGTAATCATCGACAGATGATGTCAAATTTAATATTTTTTTTTACAATGAAAGAATTTGGTGTGGTTTCCTGTAGAAATATTTGAAATAGTTCACCGGGTAGCCAAAAGATTCATCCAATAAGAGTTCTGTAATGACTTTCAGAGTGAAGCTCCCTCCGCACTGTCCTGTCCCACACTCCCAGGGACAGGGTCAGACACAGGGTGAGGCTCCCTCCACACTGTCCCGTCACACACTCCCAGGGACAGGGTCAGACACAGGGTGAGGCTCCCTCCACACTGTCCCGTCACACACTCCCAGGGACAGGGTCAGACACAGGGTGAAGCTCCCTCCACACCGTCCCGTCACACACTCTCAGGGACAGGGTCAGACACAGGGTGAAGCTCCCTCCACACTGTCCTGTCCCACACTCCCAGGGACAGGGTCAGACACAGGGTGAAGCTCCCTCCACACCGTCCCGTCACACACTCTCAGGGACAGGGTCAGACACAGGGTGAGTCTCCCTCCACACCGTCCCATCACACACCCCCAGGGACAGGGTCAGACACAGGGTGAAGCTCCCTCCGCACTGTCCTGTCCCACACTCCCAGGGACAGGGTCAGACACAGGGTGAAGCTCCCTCCACACCGTCCCGTCACACACTCTCAGGGACAGGGTCAGACACAGGGTGAAGCTCCCTCCACACTGTCCTGTCCCACACTCCCAGGGACAGGGTCAGACACAGGGTGAAGCTCCCTCCACACCGTCCCGTCACACACTCTCAGGGACAGGGTCAGACACAGGGTGAGTCTCCCTCCACACCGTCCCATCACACACTCCCAGGGACAGGGTCAGACACAGGGTGAGACTCCCTCCACACCGTCCTGTCACACATCCCCAGGGACGGGGTCAGACACAGGTTGAGACTCCCACCACACCGTCCTGTCACACATCCCCAGGGACGGGGTCAGACGCAGGGTGAGGCTCCCTCCACACCGTCCCGTCACACACCCCCAGGGACAGGGTCAGACACAGGGTGAGGCTCCCTCCACACCATCCCATTCACACACTCCCAGGGACAGGGTCAGACACAGGGTGAGGCTCCCTCCACACCGTCCCGTCACACACTCCCAGGGTCAGGGTCAGACACAGGGTCAGGCTCCCTCCACACCATCCCGTCACACACTCCCAGGGACAGGGTGAAGCTCCCTCCACATTGTCCTGTCCCACAAACCCAGGGACAGGGTCAGACACAGGGTGAGGCTCCCTCCACACCATCCTGTCCCACACTCCCAGGGACAGGGTCAGACACAGGGTGAGGCTCCCTCCACACCGTCCCGTCACACACTCCCAGGGACAGGGTCAAACACAGGGTGAAGCTCCCTCCGCACTGTCCTGTCCCACACTCCCAGGGACAGGGTCAGACACAGGGTTAAGCTCCCTCCACACCGTCCCGTCACACACTCCCAGGGACAGGGTCAGACACAGGGTGAGACTCCCTCCACACCGTCCCGTCACACACTCCCAGGGACAGGGTCAGACACAGAGTGAGGCTCCCTCCACACCGTCCCGTCACACACCCCCAGGGACAGGGTCAGACACAGGGTGAAGCTCCCTCCACACCGTCCCGTCACACACTCTCAGGGACAGGGTCAGACACAGGGTGAAGCTCCCTCCACACTGTCCTGTCCCACACTCCCAGGGACAGGGTCAGACACAGGGTGAAGCTCCCTCCACACCGTCCCGTCACACACTCTCAGGGACAGGGTCAGACACAGGGTGAGTCTCCCTCCACACCGTCCCATCACACACCCCCAGGGACAGGGTCAGACACAGGGTGAAGCTCCCTCCGCACTGTCCTGTCCCACACTCCCAGGGACAGGGTCAGACACAGGGTGAAGCTCCCTCCACACCGTCCCGTCACACACTCTCAGGGACAGGGTCAGACACAGGGTGAAGCTCCCTCCACACTGTCCTGTCCCACACTCCCAGGGACAGGGTCAGACACAGGGTGAAGCTCCCTCCACACCGTCCCGTCACACACTCTCAGGGACAGGGTCAGACACAGGGTGAGTCTCCCTCCACACCGTCCCATCACACACTCCCAGGGACAGGGTCAGACACAGGGTGAGACTCCCTCTACACCGTCCTGTCACACATCCCCAGGGACGGGGTCAGACACAGGTTGAGACTCCCTCCACACCGTCCTGTCACACATCCCCAGGGACGGGGTCAGACGCAGGGTGAGGCTCCCTCCACACCGTCCCGTCACACACCCCCAGGGACAGGGTCAGACACAGGGTGAGGCTCCCTCCACACCATCCCATTCACACACTCCCAGGGACAGGGTCAGACACAGGGTGAGGCTCCCTCCACACCGTCCCGTCACACACTCCCAGGGTCAGGGTCAGACACAGGGTCAGGCTCCCTCCACACCATCCCGTCACACACTCCCAGGGACAGGGTGAAGCTCCCTCCACATTGTCCTGTCCCACAAACCCAGGGACAGGGTCAGACACAGGGTGAGGCTCCCTCCACACCATCCTGTCCCACACTCCCAGGGACAGGGTCAGACACAGGGTGAGGCTCCCTCCACACCGTCCCGTCACACACTCCCAGGGACAGGGTCAGACACAGGGTGAGACTCCCTCCACACCGTCCCGTCACACACTCCCAGGGACAGGGTCAGACACAGAGTGAGGCTCCCTCCACACCGTCCCATCACACACCCCCAGGGACAGGGTCAGACACAGGGTGAGACTCCCTCCACACTGGCCGACCCACACTCTATCAAGGACAAGGATGTCCCCATGATTCATGGGTTATTGAATCCTAGGCACACTTCCAGGCTGGTGTTTAACTGGTTAAGAATTCAGCGGAGACCTGGTTGCGTGTGTGACGTAGACTGGCAGTAGGCCCTAGAACTGCTCGTAGAACTAAACTCAACAACAGTTTTTAATTTTAGTCTCCACTTTCCAGGGACATGGCTGGGCTGTTTCAGTCAGAAGGATTTAACCCCCTCCTTCCTGTCTCTCCCCAGTCAGAGAGAGGCAGCGACATGGGGAGTGAGAGAGAGAGGGAGAGACAGAGTAGAAGGGGTAGAGGGAGGGATGGTGAGTAAGGGAGAGATGAAGAGTAAAGGATGAGAGGGAGGGAAAGGGAAGTAGGGAGGCAGAGGGAGAGAGGAGAGTGGGAGAGTGAGGGAAGAAGTGAGTGAAAGATAGAGGGAGAGGGAAGCAGAGCTGTAGGGAGTGGGTAGTTGGGGCAGAGAGAAGGAGGGAGAAAGGGGAGTGGGAGGGAGTCAGAGGGAAAGGGGAGAGTGGGAGATAGAAGGAGGAGGGATTATACCACTCACTCTCTCTCCCTCCTCCACCTTTACTTCCCACTCTTCCCCTGCCTCTCCCCATCCCTCTCTCAAATCTCCCCTTCCCTCTCCTCTCTCCCTCCCTCCCTCCACGTTTGCTGTCTCTGTCCATGATCAAGGGGGCACGGGCATGCTGACATTGGAATTGTTCCCAGTTCGCAGCCTCTCCCTCTCCTCTTCGGGTAAAAGCTGGCCTCAATCATCGCAGGCTTTCTCAGCCTCTCTCACGCAAACGCCCTGCTTCCCTCTCTCAACTCGCCACTCTCACTGATTACCTCTCTGATTCAATCTCTTCATCTCTCTCTTTCACTCTCTCCCCCTCTCTCACCCTTAATATCATACTCTCCTTCCCTCTCTCTTGCCGCCTTCTCTGTATATCCACCATCTCTCTCAATTACCTCTTTCCCCTCCCATTTTCAATCACTTGTCTCTCTCCCCCATCTATTTCTCTCCCTCCCTCTCCTCTCATTCTCCTTCCTTCTCTCTCTAGTTATCAATTACCTCTCTCCCCCCCGATCATGTATTCCTCATTCTTCAAATCACTTCTTTCTCTCCTTGTTCTGTGTTCCCTCTCCCTCTCCTCTCTCTTGCCCCTCACCCCTCTCTCCCCACCCCTCTCCTCTCCTCTCTTTCCACTTCCTCACCATCCCCGTCCCTCCATCTCTACCCCCTCCCCTTTCCCACATGCAAATCAGAAAACAACACAACTCTGAACATCTGTAACCACTTTTCATTCTGAACAGATGTTGGCAGCAAACAGACAAACAGTTTACCCACCTCCTCACCACCCACACTCTGCCTCGGCTGGGCCCTTTCTCCTTCCCAGTGCGTTCACAGAGCAGAGACCCTCCATAACCCCCTCGCTCTCCTCCTGCACCAGGGCCTTGTGTCAGTGGGGGAGGCGGTGTAGCAGGGGCCGATGTTTCATGAAGGGCCTATCCTCTGCCCCAGAATATTCTGGAAATAGTGACTGTCCATAACCTCCTCATCCTCTTCTGTCTTCTCCCGCTCCTCCGTGTGTGGGAGTCGTAGCAAGGTCCCTGCCTTTCATTGTGCGTTCTGGGAGCAGTGACCCTCCACAACAGCCTTGCCTCATTTTCCAGGGACTACTGGGTGGGTGGAGGAGGGTGGTTTCTGCAGGGCCTCTGTCTAAGGTGGGGTGCTGTCTCTGCCTCTGTGAATTCTGGGAAAGTGACCCTCCATAATCCCTTTCCATCCTCCTGCTCCTCCTCCGCCTCCACTTGGGCCGCCTCAGATAGGGCTTGTTTTTCTTCCTCCGTAATCGTGGAAGGGGTCAGAGCTGGACTGTTGGCACCACAGTCTCCCCACACTTGGGAAGAGGCTGCTACATCTGACACCGGCTGCTTCAGGCCTAGGGAAGGATGCCTCTGGGCCTGAACCAGAAACGGAAAGTTCTGGAAATGTTCAGCAGGTCAGGCAGCGGCTGTAGAGGCAGAAGTGGGCCCAACGGGCCTAAATGCAATAGGGCATGTTTTACTGGTGGGGACTATCCAATTGTGCATTCAATGAATTTTAGAGAGGCCCCAGCCTGTACAGTGAGGCCCCGGCACAGAGTTTCAGAGAGGCCCCAGCACAGAGTTTCAGAGAGCTCCGGCACAGAGTTTCAGTGAGGCTCCAGCACAGAGTTTCAGAGAGGCCCCGGCACAGAGTTTCAGAGAGGCCCCAGCACAGAGTTTCGGAGAGGCCCCAGCACAGAGTTTCAGAGAGGCTCCAGCACAGAGTTTCAGTGAGGCTCCAGCACAGAGTTTCAGAGAGGCCCCGGCACAGAGTTTCAGAGAGGCCCCAGCACAGAGTTTCGGAGAGGCTCCGGCACAGAGTTTCAGAGAGGCCCCGGCACAGAGTTTCAGAGAGGCTCCGGCACAGAGTTTCAGAGAGGCTCCGGCACAGAGTTTCAGAGAGCTCCGGCACAGAGTTTCAGAGAGGCCCCTGCACAGAGTTTCAGAGAGGCCCCAGCACAGAGTTTCGGAGAGGCTCCGGCACAGAGTTTCAGAGAGGCCCCGGCACAGAGTTTCAGAGAGGCTCCGGCACAGAGTTTCAGAGAGGCTCCGGCACAGAGTTTCAGAGAGGCCCTGGTGCAGAGTTTCAGAGAGGCCCTGGTGCAGAGTTTCGGAGAGGCTCCAACACAGAGTTTCAGAGAGGCCCCTGCACAGAGTTTCAGAGAGGCTCCGGCACAGAGTTTCAGAGAGGCTCCTGCACAGAGTTTCAGAGAGGCTCCAGCACAGAGTTTCAGAGAGGCTCCGGCACAGAGTTTCAGTGAGGCTCCGGCACAGAGTTTCAGAGAGGCCCCTGCACAGAGTTTCAGAGAGGCTCCGGCACAGAGTTTCAGAGAGGCTCCAACACAGAGTTTCAGTGAGGCTCCAGCACAGAGTTTCAGAGAGGCTCCGGCACAGAGTTTCAGAGAGGCCCCGGCACAGAGTTTCAGTGAGGCCCCGGCACAGAGTTTCAGAGAGGCTCCGGCACAGAGTTTCAGAGAGCTCCGGCACAGAGTTTCAGTGAGGCCCCGGCACAGAGTTTCAGAGAGGCTCCGGCACAGAGTTTCAGAGAGCTCCGGCACAGAGTTTCAGAGAGGCTCCGGCACAGAGTTTCAGAGAGGCCCCGGCACAGAGTTTCAGTGAGGCTCCGGCACAGAGTTTCAGAGAGCTCCGGCACAGAGTTTCAGAGAGGCCCCGGCACAGAGTTTCAGTGAGGCTCCGGCACAGAGTTTCAGAGAGGCCCCTGCACAGAGTTTCAGAGAGGCTCCTGCACAGAGTTTCAGAGAGGCTCCAGCACAGAGTTTCAGAGAGGCTCCGGCACAGAGTTTCAGTGAGGCTCCGGCACAGAGTTTCAGAGAGGCCCCTGCACAGAGTTTCAGAGAGGCTCCGGCACAGAGTTTCAGAGAGGCTCCAACACAGAGTTTCAGTGAGGCTCCGGCACAGAGTTTCAGAGAGGCTCCGGCACAGAGTTTCAGAGAGGCCCCGGCACAGAGTTTCAGTGAGGCCCCGGCACAGAGTTTCAGAGAGGCTCCGGCACAGAGTTTCAGAGAGCTCCGGCACAGAGTTTCAGTGAGGCCCCGGCACAGAGTTTCAGAGAGGCTCCGGCACAGAGTTTCAGAGAGGCCCCTGCACAGAGTTTCAGTGAGGCTCCGGCACAGAGTTTCAGAGAGGCTCCGGCACAGAGTTTCAGAGAGGCCCCGGCACAGAGTTTCAGAGAGGCTCCAACACAGAGTTTCAGAGAGGCTCCGGCACAGAGTTTCAGAGAGGCCCTGGCACAGAGTTTCAGAGAGGCTCCGGCACAGAGTTTCAGAGAGGCTCCGGCACAGAGTTTCAGAGAGGCTCCAGCACAGAGTTTCGGAGAGGCTCCAACACAGAGTTTCGGAGAGGCTCCGGCACAGAGTTTCGGAGAGGCTCCGGCACAGAGTTTCGGAGAGGGTCCGGCACAGAGTTTCGGAGAGGCTCCGGCACAGAGTTTCGGAGAGGCTCCGGCACAGAGTTTCGGAGAGGCTCCGGCACAGAGTTTCGGAGAGGCTCCGGCACAGAGTTTCGGAGAGGCTCCGGCACAGAGTTTCGGAGAGGCCCCAGCACAGAGTTTCAGAGAGGCTCCAGCACAGAGTTTCAGAGAGGCCCCGGCACAGAGTTTCAGAGAGGCTCCGGCACAGAGTTTCAGAGAGGCCTGGTGCAGAGTTTCAGAGAGGCCCTGGTGCAGAGTTTCGGAGAGGCTCCAACACAGAGTTTCGGAGAGGCCCCTGCACAGAGTTTCAGAGAGGCTCCAACACAGAGTTTCAGAGAGGCTCCAACACAGAGTTTCAGAGAGGCTCCGGCACAGAGATTCAGAGAGGCCCCGGCACAGAGTTTCAGAGAGGCTCCAACACAGAGTTTCAGAGAGGCTCCAGCACAGAGTTTCAGAGAGGCCCCGGCACAGAGTTTCGGAGAGGCTCCGGCACAGAGTTTCAGAGAGGCCCCGGCACAGAGTTTCAGAGAGGCTCCGGCACAGAGTTTCAGAGAGGCTCCGGCACAGAGTTTCAGAGAGGCCCTGGTGCAGAGTTTCAGAGAGGCCCTGGTGCAGAGTTTCGGAGAGGCTCCAACACAGAGTTTCAGAGAGGCCCCTGCACAGAGTTTCAGAGAGGCTCCAACACAGAGTTTCAGAGAGGCTCCAACACAGAGTTTCAGAGAGGCTCCGGCACAGAGTTTCGGAGAGGCTCCGGCACAGAGTTTCGGAGAGGCTCCGGCACAGAGTTTCGGAGAGGCTCCGGCACAGAGTTTCGGAGAGGCTCCAACACAGAGTTTCAGAGAGGCTCCAACACAGAGTTTCAGAGAGGCTCCGGCACAGAGTTTCAGAGAGGCTCCGGCACAGAGTTTCAGAGAGGCTCCAGCACAGAGATTCAGAGAGGCTCCAGCACAGAGTTTCAGAGAGGCTCCAGCACAGAGTTTCAGAGAGGCCCCGGCACAGAGTTTCAGAGAGGCTCCGGCACAGAGATTCAGAGAGGCTCCGGCACAGAGTTTCAGAGAGGCTCCGGCACAGAGATTCAGAGAGGCTCCGGCACAGAGTTTCAGAGAGGCTCCGGCACAGAGTTTCAGAGAGGCTCCGGCACAGAGTTTCGGAGAGGCCCCAGCACAGAGTTTCAGAGAGGCTCCGGCACAGAGTTTCAGAGAGGCTCCGGCACAGAGTTTCAGAGAGGCCCCAGCACAGAGTTTCAGAGAGGCCCTGGTGCAGAGATTCAGGAGACCAAAGGGTGGAGGTTCAGTGAGGCCTCGGCAGGGAGATTCAGGGAAGCCCATGCACTGAGTTACAGTGAGAGCCCAGTGCAGACATTCAGTTTGTCCCTAGCAGAAAGATTCACTGAATCTCCAGTGGGGATGTTCAAAGATGCTCAGTGACCCAGTGTGGAGCAGATTTTTAACCTTCTCTTTGTTACTCCTTCACCCCCCCCTCCTCCTCCCTAATCCAGCTGCAGGGGTACGCGGAGCAGCCCCTTACTCTCCAGATGTTCATTGGCACAGCGGATGACCGGAATCTCAGGCCCCACGCCTTCTACCAGATCCATCGGATCAGTGGGAAGATGGTCACCACCTCGAGCCAGGAAGCACTGGTCAACACAACCAAGATCCTGGAGGTGCCTCTCCTCCCCGAAAACAACATGACGGCAAAGTAATGTCACCTCGCCCTGTGTCTGACCCTGTCCCTGGGAGTGTGTGACGGGACGGTGTGGAGGGAGCCTCACCCTGTGTCTGTCCCTGTCCCTGGGAGTGTGTGACGGGACAGTGTGGAGGGAGCCTCACCCTGTGTCTGACCCTGACCCTGGGAGTGTGTGATGGGACGGTGTGGAGGGAGTCTCACCCTGTGTCTGGCCCTGTCCCTGGGAGTGAGTGACGGGACGGTGTGGAGGGAGCCTCACCCTGTGTTTGACCCTGTCCCTGGGAGTGTGTGACGGGACGGTGTGGAGGGAGCCTCACCCTGTGTCTGGCCCTGTCCCTGGGAGTGAGTGACGGGACGGTGTGGAGGGAGCCTCACCCTGTGTTTGACCCTGTCCCTGGGAGTGTGTGACGGGACGGTGTGGAGGGAGCCTCACCCTGTGTCTGTCCCTGTCTCTGGGAGTGTGTGACGGGACAGTGTGGAGGGAGCCTCACCCTGTGTCTGACCCTGTCCCTGTACCTGGGAGTGTGTGACGGGACGGTGTGGAGGGAGCCTCACCCTGTGTCTGACCCTGACCCTGGGAGTGTGTGACGGGACGGTGTGGAGGGAGTCTCACCCTGTGTCTGACCCTGTCCCTGGGAGTGTGTGATGGGACGGTGTGGAGGGAGTCTCACCCTGTGTCTGACCCTGTCCCTGGGAGTGTGTGACGGGACGGTGTGGAGGGAGCCTCACCCTGTGTCTGACCCTGTCCCTGGGAGTGTGTGACGGGACGGTGTGGAGGGAGCCTCACCCTGTGTCTGTCCCTGTCTCTGGGAGAGTGTGACGGGACAGTGTGGAGGGAGCCTCACCCTGTGTCTGACCCTGTCCCTGTCCCTGGGAGTGTGTGACGGGACGGTGTGGAGGGAGCCTCACCCTGTGTCTCACCCCGTCCCTGGGAGTGTGTGATGGGATGGTGGTGGAACGTGTGGAGGGAGCCTCACTGAACATCTGAAACTTTTAAACCCCACAGTATAGATTGCGCGGGGATCCTGAAGCTTCGGAATTCTGACATTGAGCTGCGGAAGGGCGAGACAGACATCGGCAGGAAGAACACCCGTGTGCGTCTGGTCTTCCGTGTCCACATTCCACAGTCTGGAGGCAAGGTCGTCTCGTTGCAGGTGTCCTCCGTCCCAATTGAGTGCTGTGAGTGGTTGAAGTGTCCTCTACCCCACACTGCCATCCAGCCGTCTGTTATCAACCCCCCCCACCCCAACTCAGTTTCATCTTGATTCCTGACGGAGCCTCCCTCCTTCTCTTGCACAGCACTGATCCTGTTCTCAGCTCACATCCATTGAGTGTGTACTGGCTCTCCTTGGGGTTACCACACCAGCCCGTCTCCCCCTGCTCTCCCAGCACAGTGCATAAGGCTGTTGTGGCTCCAGTTCAGTCCTCACCTCCAGCTGTGTGTGTGTGTGTGTGTGTGTGTGTGTGTGCCTGTATGTATGTGTGCACGCTCCTGTGTATGTCTGTGTGTGCGTGAGCATGCTTCTGTGTGTGTGTGTGTTACTGTTTGTGTCTTTCATATGGGTGTGGGTGTTTCACTGTGTATGTTTCTGTTCTCTCTCTTGTGTGAGTGTTTTGCTGTGTGTGCTTTTTCTTTGGCATGAGTTTGTGTGGTGAGTGTCTTTCTTTGATGTATGTGTTTCTGTTTTCTGTGCGCACGTGTGTCTGTGTGTGTGTGTGTGAAGTTTGCATTCTCTCTCTCTCTCTCTCTCTGTGACCCCATGTCCCTTTCTTCTCATGTCCCAGAAATGTGTGGTTGGTGGGTTAATCTGCCTCTGTGAGTTCTTTCCCAGTGTTGATGAGAATGTGGGGGGTGAGCGGTGATATAAGGTTTTTAAAAGAGGATTGGGCTTGGTCTGAATGCTAACACAGACTGGAGAACTGAAGCTTAGAGATGGTACAACAACAATTCACCAGGATGTTGCCAGGACTGAGAACTTCAGTTATAAGGAGAGACAGGAGCAAAGGGAGCTGAGGGGTGATTTGATAAAGGTTTATAAAATTGTGAGGGCCATGGATAAGGTGGATGGTAACCATCTTTTCCCTAGGATAGGGGACTCGAGAATGAGAGAGCACAGGTTTAAGGTGAGAAAGGAAAGTTTTAAGGGGGACATGAGGGGTTAGTTTTAGCAAACAGAGGAGACCATAAGACATAGGAGCAGAATTAGGGCATTTGGCCGATCGAGTTTGCACCACCATTTCATCATGGCTGATCTAACTTTCCTCTCAGCCCCAATCTCCTGCCTTCTCCCTGTATCCCTTCATGCCCTGACCAATCAAGAATCTATCAACCTCTCAACTTCTG
This sequence comes from Mobula birostris, assembly GCF_030028105.1. NCBI lineage: Eukaryota > Metazoa > Chordata > Chondrichthyes > Myliobatiformes > Myliobatidae > Mobula > Mobula birostris. The sequence goes on from NW_027278468.1 coordinate 42,273, forward strand.
CCTTAAGTACACATGAAGACTTGCCCTCCACAGCTGCCTGTGGCAATGAATTCCACAGATTCACCATGCTCTGCCGAAAGAAATCCCTTGTCAGTTCTGTTCTAAAAAGATACCCGTCCATTTTGTGGCTGTGTCCTCTGGTCTTAGACTCTCCCACTGTAGGAAACATCCTCTCCACTTTCACTCTATCAAGGCCTTTCACCATTCTATAGGTTCCAATGAGGTTACCCCTCATTCTTCTGAAATTCTAGTGAATACAGGTCCAGATCCATCAGATATTCTTCATATGACAAGCCATTCAACCCTGGAATCATCTTCATGAACCTCCTTTGAACCCACTCCAGTTTCAACAAATCCTTTCTAAGGTAAGGGGCCCAAACCTGCTCACGGTGCCCCAAGTGAGGCCTCACCAGTGCTTTATAAAGTCTCAATATTAGATCTTTGCTTTTATACTCAAGTCCTCTTGAAAAGAATGTTAACCTCAGGTTTGCCTTCCTCACCACAGACTCATCCTGCAAATTAGCCTTTAAGGAGTTCTGCACAAGGACTCCCAGGTCCCTTTGCATCTCAGTTCTTTTCTATTTTCATATCTCTAGGAGGTTGGTGTGTGGAAACAGCTGCCAGAGAAGGTGCTGTAGAGGTGGGGACAATTACAATGTTTATAAGACATTTGAACAGGTGCATGGATAGGAAAGGTGACTGGGGATATGGGCCAAATGCTTTGGGTTTGGATAAACTGGATGCTCTTTTTCACCCAGGGTAGAGGAGTCTATATCTAAAGGGGGGGGGGGTTGGTTATGGGGAGAGGGAAGAGTTTTAATGGAATCTGAGGGGGTAAGAGAGGAACTGATACCTGGAAGGTTCTAGCAGAGCAGTTGACAGAGATACAACCAAGAGGGATTTAGTTAGTGCAAGGCATGGAAGCATGCCATCCTAAAGAGGTCAAATGGAATCAGTGCAGATAGAGGGGGTAGGAGTGACTATGCTGGGCTTAAAACCCGGCTTCTGTGCTGGATGACCCTCCTGACGAAACCTTTGAGGGTCTGTAGAGACGGTCCCCTCTCCCCCAGTAAAACATATCGCCCTCCCAACCTCCACCACACTGAACTGCACTTGCCCTCCGTCCCTGCCCTGCTCATTTCACCCCACACTGTGCCCTCTCGCCACAACCCCTCACACTCTGCACCCTTTCATTTGCTCTCCCCCACCCCACCTTCCCCCTCCAGCTCAGCGATCGGCTCATGAGCTGCCCCAGGTGGGGAGCTACAACACGATGTCCTGCCCAGTGTCGGGGGGAGAGAGGCTGGTCATCACCGGCTGCAACTTTCTGCCTACCTCCAGGGTCATCTTCACCGAGAAAGGGCCAGGTATGGACGGGGGACTGACCTTGGGGGGGGATGTGGGCTATCTGCTGGGAGGGACCAAGGCAGTGGGTAGATAACTGGGAGAATGGGGACGTGGGTGACAATGGGGTGGGGCAATAGGGGTGGAAAGGAGAGGTGACCACACGGATTCCCTAGGGTGGGGGTGAACACAGGGAGGGAATTGTGGAAGAATGGGGTGACCCAGATAAAGAGAGATGGGCGGCAGGGAGGGAGTGGTGAACCCAGGGAGGGGTTAACTCGAGGAGGAAGGTAGTGATTTCAGGTGAGGAGGAGGGATGGGGTGACCACAGGGGGGGGGGGCGGGGTTGGTTAGGTGGGTGGCATTCTCTCTATCCCCCTCGGTTCTCTTCACCCACCACTGACTGCCCCCTCATCCTCAATTCTCTCCTCTCACAGCCTCCCTTCCCTCAGCCTCAACGCTCCTCCTCCTACACCATCTGCCTCACTCTCTCCTTCACTCTCCCCCTCATTCACCTCTCCCTCCTTCCTCACTCTCTACCCCTCACCCTTTCCTTCTCCTCCCCCCTCACCCAACTCAACCTTCTCTCTCACCCTCTCTCCCTCGGGTCCACCTGTCCCCTCACTCCCTCTTCCTCTTACTCAACACATTTTCTCCTCCCTCGCCTCCCACCTCCCTCAGTGGAATTTCAGATGGGCTCATTTATAGGGAGGAGGTGTAAGGGGAGGGGGAGAGGGCAATTTGGGGGAGGGGCGATGGCAAGAGAGGGAGAGAGGTGGGCGAGTGGAGAAGGGGACAGGAGGGGATTAGAGACAGGAGAAGAGGAGGGGGATGTTGGAGACAGGGGAGAGCAGAGGAAGATGGGGTGGTAGGATTAGAGACAGGGAGAGAGGAAGGAGGGAGAGAAGAGCATTGGAGGGAGCAGGAGGGAGCGTGTCAGATGGAAAGACACACTGTCACATTTCTCCCCACAGATGGACGAATGCGCTGGGAGGTAGAGGCCAAGGTCAACAGTGCAGAGACCACAGAGGTAAGAGTCGTCCTTTCACCCCCTTGGCACTGAGCTCTGGGACTGGCTGTCCCGCAACGGCATGAGGAAAGCCCAGTGTATAGCCAACCCCCGTACCCCGCAGAGAGACTGGTGTCTCTCCCTTCTTCCCCACGTCCCTGCAAAGGATGGATTAGATCCCAGCCTGTAACTCTATATACAGTATTATTCTTCTTAAGCCCATCACCCCGACTGCCAACAGCAGCTCGCCAGAGTCCCCTGTCCAGGGTCCATCAGCCTTCTGGCTTCCAGTTTCACCACACGACTTCCTCTGTCTTCTGGGCAAAGATCCTTCCTCCCTCGGGGATGAGTTCTTTGGAGCTACTGTTGGCGTTTCAGTAGTTCTGAGTTATTTTAAGGATGGGGTCACTAGCCCTGTGCCCAACCCTCCTCCTTTTGTGGCAGGGTTTGGGACTGTGCATGGCAGAATCCCAGCCTGTAACTCACTCTGGAAGTCTGTCCTTGTGTATATACCCCCTTAAATCCCCTAGATAAAATGTCAGCCTGCAACCCACTCCTGGGTTTCTGTGCACAAAACTCCCTGCTCTCTCTGCGTTGGTGTTTCAGCTCCCTCTGCTGGCCAGTTTAAAACGCTTATTGTTTCTCTGTCTCTCTCCCTCTTTCTCACTCCTGTTTTCCTGTCCCTGCTCTTCACTCTTTCTGTCCGCTCTGTCATGCTCACCTATTTGTTCCACTCTCCCTCTCCCTCACAATTTCCTTCCCTCCTCTCCATTTCATGTACACCCTCTATCTCTCTTGCACACTCTCCCCTTGTCTGTCATTTTCTCTGTTCCTTTCCCTGTCTCCCCCCTCCATTTCCTCACCCTTCCATAATCCATCCCATCCTCCTTCATTTTCTCTCTCCCCACTCTCTGTCCTTCTGACTCTACTCTTTCCTCTCACCCTTCCCCTCCCATTCTTCCCTTCACCCCCCTCCCTCTCTTCCATTTTGCCCTCACCACCTCCCCACCTCTCCCCCCTCGCTTGCACCCTCCTCTCCTTCTCACACAACCTCTTGCCATTTTTCCTCCCTCTTTCCAACTGTCCCCCCTCCCCACTTCCCTCTCCTCTTTCCCCTTTCCTCTCCTCCCCCTCTCCCCTCTTCCCTCTCCTCTTTCCCTATTCCTCTCCTCCCCTCTCCCCTCTTCCCTCTTCCTCCCCTCTTCCTCCCCTCTTCCTCCCCTCTTCCTCCCCTCTTCCTCCCCTCTTCCTCCCCTCTTCCTCCCCTCTCCCTCCCCTCTCCCTCCCCTCTCCCTCCCCTCTTCCCTCCCCTCTTCCCTCCCCTCTTCCCTCCCCTCTTCCCTCCCCTCTTCCCTCCTCTCTTCCCTCCTCTCTTCCTCTACTCCCCCTCTCCCCTCTTCCCTCTCCTCTTTCCCCTTTCCACTCCTCCCCCTCTCCCCTCTTCCCTCTCCTCTTTCCCTATTCCTCTCCTTCCCCTCTCCCCTTTTCCCTCTCCTCTTTCCCTATTCCTCTCCTCTGCCTCTCCCCACTTCCCTCTCCTCTTTCCCTTTTCCTCTCCTCCCCTCTCCCCTCTTCCCTCTCCTCTTTCCCTATTCCTCTCCTCCCCCTCCCCTCTTCCCTCTCCTCTTTTCCCTCTCCCTACTTCCCCATTCCCTCTCCTTCCAATTCCCTCTCCCTGCTCCTCATTCCCTCTCTCTCTCTCTCCTGCCTCCCCCTTTCCCCTCTCTTTCCCCTTCTGCTCCTCCCCCCTTCCCCTGCCTCTCCCCTCCTCTTTGATTTGCTGCTTTCCCCATTCCCTCTCTCCTTCCCCTCTACAGAGCAACATCGTGACCGAGGTTCCGCCTTACCACAACCAGTCCCTCACCGGCACCGCACACGTCTGTTTCCTGGTCTGTAATGGCAGAAGGAAGAGGAGCCCTCCCCAGAGTTTTTGCTATGTCCCGGGTGAGTTACCTGCCAAGTGCATGTTCCCCGAATGCCCCCTCCCCAGAAACGAGAAGGCCCAGTCCCCCCTCGTCCTCTCTGCCCTCTGTGGAACCTCAGTCCCTCACTTGTAATGAATCCACACTTCGGAATCAAGTTCCTTCCTGTGAGCCGCACAAAGGGTAGAGAAGGTCTCTCTCCCCGAGGGAGGGGTATTGGAAACTAGACGGGTGTAGTTTTAAGGGGAGATTGTCACGTTGCCGAGGTACAGTGTAAAGCTTATCTTGTATGTTATTCATACAGATCAAATCATTACACAGTTGGGGTAATGAAGTGTAACAGCTGCGGGGGACGTGCAGGGCAGATAAGGAATAAGGTGCAAGATCACAATGAGTTAGTTTACGAGGCCAAGAGTCCAATTTATTGTACTATAGAACCATTCGATAGTCTTAAAACTGCGAGGTCGAAACTGTCCTTGAGCTGGTGGTATGTACTTTCAGGCTTTTGTATATTCTGCCCCGTCCCACTGACTGGAGGTAGGAGGAGAGAGATTGTTCGGGGTGGGGAGGGGTCTTTGATTATGATGGCTGCTTTAGAGAGGCTGTGAGAAGTGTAGACAGAGTCTGTGGACGGAAAGCTGGTTCCTGTGACGTGCCCGTAACTCTCTGCAGTTTCTCACAGTCACCGCTTGTGCAGAGCATTTCCCCACTTATGCAAGGTGATGTGCATTGGGAAATCACATAGGGGTAGGACGTGTACGGAGAGTGGTAGCAATGTAGCGGTCCTGGTCCATAGCTCTCTGAAAGTGGTGAAGAAGGCGAATGGCATGCCTGCCTTCATTACTTTGCATCCCTCTTCACAGTGGAAGCAGCAGTGTGCCAGAGGTCTGAGTGTCAGGGAGCAGGAGTAAATACCATTGCTATTTCCAAGGAAAAAGTGCTAGCCAAACTGAAAGGTCTTAAGGTGGATAAGTCACCTGTACCTGATGGACTACACCCCAGAGTCCTGAGGGAGGTTGCTGAAGAGATACAGATGCATTCGTCAAGATCTTTCAAGAATCACTTGATTCTGGCATGATCCCGGTGGACTGCAAATGTCATTCCACTCTTTGAGAAAGGAGGAAGGCAAAAGAAAGGAAATTATAGGCCAGTTAGCCTATCATCAGTGGTTGGGAAAGTGCTGGAGTCTATTATTAAGGATGAGGTTTCGAGGTACTTGGAGACCAATGATAAAATAAGTCAAAGTCAGCATGGTTTCCGTAAGGGGAGATCTTGCCTGGCAAATTTTCAAGAAAGTAACAAACAGGGTGGACAAAGGAGAGGCAGTGGATGTCATTTACTTGGATTTTCAGGAGGCATTTGATAAGATGCCTCACACGAGGCTGCTTAATGAGATAAAATCCCATGGCATTACGGGAAATGTACTGGCATGGATAGAGCAATGGCTGACAGGCAGGAGGCAGCAAGTGGGAATAAAAGGGGCCTTTTCTGGTTGGCTGCCAGTGACTAGTGGTGTTCCTCAGGGGTCAGTATTGGGATCATTACTTTTCACATTGTTTGTCAAAGATTTAGATAATGGAATTGATGGCTTTGTGGCAAAGTTTGCAGATGATACGAAATGGGTGAAGGGGCAGGTAGTGCTGAGGATGTAATGCAATTGTAGCAGGACCTAGACAAATTGAAAGAATGTGAAAAAAAAATCAGGTGGAATACAGTACTGGGAAGTGTATGATAATGCATTTTGGTAAAAGGAACAATAGTGTGGACTACTATCTAAATGGGGAGAAGGTTCAAACATCAGAGGTGCAGAGGGACTTAGGAGTCCTTGTGCAAGACTCCCAGAAAAATAATTGACATGTTAGTCTGTGGTAAAGAAGGCAAATACAATGTTGGTATTTATTTCAAGGGAAATAGAATATAAAAGCAAGGAGATAATGTTGAGCCTTTATAAGACACTAGCCAGGCACACTTGGAGTATTGTCAACAGTTTTGGCCCCATATCTCAAAAGGGATGTGTTGTCATTGGAGAGAGTCTAGAGGAATTTCACAAGGATTGTTCTGTGAATGAAGGGGTTAACATATGAGGAACGTTTGGCAGCTTTGGGCCTGTACTCACCGGAATTTAGAAGAATGCAGGGGGATTACATTGAAACCTACTGAATGGTGAAAGGGCTAGATAAGATGTAGAGAGGATCTTTCCTATGGTGGGAGTGTCCAGAACTAGAAGGCACAGTCTTAAAATTGAGAGGTGATCCTTTAAAACAGAAGTAAGGAGGATTTTTTTTAGACAGAGAGTAGTAAATCTGTGGAATGCTCTGGTTCAGATTGCAGTAGAGATCAAGTCCAGGCGTGTATTCAAGGCAGAAGTTGATTGTTTCCTGATCAGTCAGGACATCAAAGGATATGGCAAGAAAGCAGGTGTATGGAGTTGAATGGGATCCAGGATCTGCTATGATGGAATGGCAGAGCAGACTCGATGGGCTGAATGGCCTAATTCTCCTCCTATGCCTTATGGTCTTATTAGTCAATGCACTGAGTACAAGAGTTGGGATGTGATCTTTACACAATACTAGTCAGACCACATCCGGAGCACTGTGTGAATTTCCGGTCACCACACTACAGGAAGAGTAAGTAGTTGTGTTAAAGAGAGTGCAGAGGAGATTTCCCTAGGTGCTACCAAGACTGGGTGGAGTTTGGTTATAAGAAGAGACTGGACAGGATGGGACTGTTTCCCCAGAGTGAAGGGTGACTAATAGAGGTCTGGAAGAGGCATAAAGAGAGGAGATACTGCAGGTTCAGTCTCTTTTCCTATGGCCGGGGTATCAAACATGAGGAGTAGGTTTAAGGGGAGGGGATAGAGGTTTAAAGGAGAGCTGAGGGGCAAATGTATTTCAGACAGAGAGTATGACATTTTCAACATGTTGCTGGAGGTGGTGGAGGAATCAGATACAACCAAGAGGCATTTAGATGTGGGGAATATGATCCTAATATGGGCATATGGGTTCAGTTTAGATGCAGGGGGAAGCATAGACAAGTTGGGCCAAAGAGCCTATTTCTGTGAGGTGGAGGGGAGATATGATATTGGTAGAGCATTCTGAGAAAACCCATAAAATCACAGGGTGAGATCTCTTCGCCGGGACTGTTTGTGGAAGGTGGGGTCCCAGCCATCTCTCCACTCCCCTTCTCGCAGTGATTAGGGGCTCATGCTCTTGAGCTCCCCTCCACTCCATGTGGGATGGGAGGGTGGAGATTGTGGGTGGCTATCAACACCAGTGTCTCATAGAAACTGTGATCTCTGCCTTCTAGTGTATGTCAAAGAAGAGTCGTCCCAGGACCTGCAGACGGGACATAGTTCGGCAACCCCCCCTTCTACCCGGCTCGCCTCTGGCCCGAACTCCCCACCTTTCCCAGGTTTCCTGTCCCCCGAGGGGCTTACTGAGAGTCGCTCCCTCCTGGTACCCTCTGGGATCCTGTGCTCCAGGGTTCTCCACTCCAGCCTGGCCAAAAACAATGAAGTCCTGAGGAGAGGTGACCCTAGCCTTCCCTTCACCTGTCCTAGCTACGGGCAACTGTTGGCCCCACCCAACCAATTGCCTCAGACCAGCCAGAGTAAGTCATTAATCCAACACAACCAAGGGCACCCATTGGCTCACAATGACCAGAGCCAACAGTTGACCCAAACCAGCCAAGGGCTCACATTGGCTTCCAATGACCAGAGCCAACAGATGACCCAACCCAACCAAGGACACTCTTTTTGTTGCAGTGACCAATGTCAACCATTGATCCAACCCAACCAAGAGCACCTGATCAATACTGGTGAACAGTGCCAACCATTGACCCAAGTTCACCAAGTGACCCACACCAGTCACAGTCAACCATTGAACCAACCCAGCCAAAGGCACCCATTGGCTCCTGGTGAGCAAAGCCAGCTGCTAACCCAAACCTACCAGGGGGACCAATTGACCCAGCCAAATCAAGAACAGCGAGTGGTTCACACCACCCACAGCCAACCATGGACCCAGCCCAACCGAGAGCACCAACTTGTCACTGGTGACCACTGCCAGCCACTAACCCGGCAGCACCAAGGGCACCCATTGCCTCTTGAGCTCCCCTTCTTACCGATGACCCAGCCCAGTCGAGCTCACCACATGGCTATCGGTGACCAATGCCAGCCGCAGGCCCAGCACAACCCTGGGCCCCGATTGGAGAACCTCAACCATAGTCATCCGTTGAGCCGACCCAACCAAGAGATGCCATTAGCGACCAATCACCAATGCCCGTTGCTAGCCCGATCCCATCAAGGACACACATCTGCTCACACCATCGCCGGTAGACTGGTAACTCGAGCCCCCCACGGGCACCCTCTGACCCAGATCGGCACAATACGTCCCGTACCCGCCGGCTTCGCGCGACCTGGCCAGGGTCCGCTCTCGACCAGTCCCCAGACAGGTACCCACGGCTGTGAAGCGCCGCAAACTCTAGCCGACCAACCGCGTCCAGGAAGCCGCTGCCCGTCCCACCCAAGACTCCCCGCCTTGGTCTCCCACTCCCCTCTCACGTACTCTCCACACCGGGCTCCGGAGACTGGCGGACAGGCGACCGCCCACCCCCTCGCGATCGAGGCGCGAGGGTGTCCGGGATCTCGCGACCCGACCACTGGCTGCCGGGGAGTACCGCGGGACGCCGGAGAGAAGGGAGGGGCAGGGGAGGAGGAGGGAGAGATCGCGGAGTGCGAGGTCTCCTTCGGCGCCATCCCGATCCAGGGGATCACGCTAGACGACGGTAGGTGGGGCGCGGTCCCTTTTAAGAGCCCGATCGTTTGCCTTTTGGGGTCAAAGCCGAGCCATAGCGCGGAGAAAGCGCCACCCTGTGCCTGACCCTGTCCCTGGGAATGCGAGAAGGGACGATGAGGACAGAGCCTCACGCTGTGTCTGACCCTGTCTTGGGGAGAGCGTGACGGGTCGGTGTGGAGGAAGCCTCACCCCGTGTCTGACCTTCTCCCTTTTATTTAAAATGCATTCGTTGCAACTTTACACTACGACTGTATAAAAACACAAATACAGTGACAGAAACAGACTAAATTTTATCCTGATCTCGGATGTCATTTATCCTCTGCGGCATCTCGCGGCCTCAAAACACCTCCACCGTACCCTTGGAGTCAATGCGTTCTTTCTTCAGGAATACTCTGGCACGGAAGTCCCCCCGGAAAATTGCCTGGCCGGGGGAGTCAGCCCGGGCAGGACACTCCACTTCCCGCCTCCGGGACCCACGGATAGCTAACTGGGTCAGCCCCGGGAGTAAGCTTACTGGGAGATCCTCCCCCCTCCATGTTCCCCTCCTTCCATAATGGATGACCAAATATGACGAGGGTGGGTCCGGCCTGTTCCTGGGAGTGTGTGACGAGACGGTGCTAGGTGGGTGTTTGAGTTTGCCCGGCCTGAGTTCCGAACTCCCATCTTCTATCTTCTTTCCATTCCCACAGTGAACGAGATTATCGGATGGGACCTCTCGGACGCCCCAGAATCCTTACGGACAAAGGCACGGACGGAAGAGCCATGACTGCGGGAGGGATCTCCGCCAATCCGTTCCAGAACGCCAGAGGCGTCGGGTTTGACTTTTGGGTGGAAGCGGTCCTGGCGTGATGAGGCATCCCGGCTCATTCCCTTGAACTTTCCGTTCCTATAAACTTCCTTCGCCGCCACCACCAACCTCCCCCACCCACGTGGAGTTTTTTCTGTCATTGTGTCAGCATAGCGGGATCCCAAGTGCCTCTGCCGGCCTCGCAGCAGCCGGTGGGTGAGGTGGTTGTACGTCCTGGCCGTAGTAGCTACGGTCTCCCTCCCGCAAAACCCCGAACTTTCCCACAGCCCCCTCCTCCTACCCCCTCCCTTTCCTCCTTCGCTCGCCCTCCCGCCCTCCTCTTCCTTCCTTCCTTCCCCTTGCCTCCCCGTCCTTCCTATCCCCTTCCCCTCTTCCTCACCCCGTCTTGTTATGGGGGATTTTAACATGCTACTGGGAAAATCATGTTGGTACTGGACTCCAAGAAAGGGAGTTTGTGGAATGCCTCAGAGATGGATTCTTAGAGCAGCTTGTATTAGAGCCTACCAGGGAGAAGGCAATTCTGGATTTAGTGTTGTGTAATGAGCCAGATTTGATAAGGGAACTGGAGGTAAAGGAGCCATTAGGAGGTAGTGACCATAATATGATAAGTTTTAATCTATAATTTGAGAGGGAGAAAGGAAGATCGGAAGTGTCAGTATTACTGTAGAACGAAGGGGACTATGGACCCATGAGGGAGGAGCTGGCCAAAGATGACTGGAAAGATACCCCAGCAGAGATGACAGTGGAAAAACAGTGGCAGGTATTTCTGGGAACAATACAGAAGGTGCAGGATCAGTTCATTCCAAAGAGGAAGATAGATTCTAAGGGGACTAAGGGGTGACCGTGGATGACAAGGGAAGTCAAGGACAGTATAAAAATAAAAGAGAGGAAGTATAACATAGCAAGGATGAGTGGGAAGCCAGAGGATTGGGAGACTTTTAAGGAGCAACAGAAGATAACTAAAAAGGCAATACAGGGGGAAAAGATGAGGTACGAAGGTAAGCTAGCCAAGAATACGTTTGTATAAAGGAGGATAGTAAAAGCTTCTTTAGGTATGTGAAGAGGAAACAATTAGTTAAGACCAAAGTTGGGCCATTGAAGACAGAAACGGGTGAAATTATTATGGGGAACAAGGAAATGGCAGACGAGCTGAACAGGTACTTTGGATCTGTCTTCACTGGGGAAGACACAAACAATCTCCCAGATATAATAGTGGCCAGATGACCTAGGGTAACGGAGGAACTGAAGGAAATTCGCATTAGGCAGAAAATGGTGTTGGATAGACTGATGGGACTGAAGGTTCATTAATCCCCAGGGCCTGATGGTCTGCATCCCGGGGTACTTAAGGAGGTGGCTCTAGAAATCGTGGATGCATTGGTAATCATTTTCCAATGTTCAACAGATTCAGGATCAGTTCTTGCGGATTGGAGGGTAGCTAATGTTATCTCACATTTTAAGAAAGGAGGGAGAGTGAAGACAGGCAATTATAGACCAGTTAGTCTGACATCAGTGGTGGGGAAGATGTTGGAATCAATTATAAAAGATGTAATAGCGGCATATTTGGATAGCAGTAGCAGGATAGGTCCGAGTCAGCATGGATTTACAAGGGGGAAATCATGCTTGACTAATCTTCTTGGATTTTTTGAGGATGTAACTCTGAAAATGGACATGGAAAAGCCAGTGGATGTAGTGTACCTGGACTTTCAGAAAGCCTTTGATAAAGTCCCACATAGGAGGTTAGTGTGCAAAATTAGAGCAAATGGTATTGGGGCCAGGGTTCTGACATGGATAGAAAATTGGTTGGCAGACAGGAAACAAAGATTAATGGGTCCTTTTCAGAATGGCAGGCAGTGACTAGTGGGGTACCGCAGGGCTTGGTGCTGGGACTGCTGCTATTTACAATATATATTAATGATTTAGATGAAGGGATTAAAAGCAACATTAGCAAATTTGCAGATGACACAAAACTGGGTGGCAGTGTGAAATGTGAGGAGGATGTTATGAGAATGCAGGGTGACTTGGACAGGTAGGGTGAGTGGGCAGATGCAGTTTAATGTGGATAAATGTGAGGTTATCCACTTTGGTGGCAAGAACAGGAAGGCAGATTATTATCTGAATGGTGTCAAGTTAGGAAAAGAAGAAGTACAATGAGATCTAGGTGTCCTTGTTCATCAGTCACTGAAAGTAAGCATGCAGGTACAGCAGGCAGTGAAGAAAGCTAATGACATGCTGGCCTTCATAACAAGGGGAATTGAGTATAGGAGCAAAGAACAGGAATTCTGCAGATGCTGGAAATTCAAGCAATACACATCAAAGTTGCTGGTGAACGCAGCAGGCCAGGCAGCATCTCTAGGAAGAGGTACAGTCGACGTTTCAGTCCGAGACCCTTCGTCAGAACTAACTGAAGGAAGAGTTAGTAAGGGATTTGAAAGTGGGAGTAACTCTTCCTTCAGTTAGTCCTGACGAAGAGTCTCGGCCTGAAACGTCGACTGTACCTCTTCCTAGAGATGCTACCTGGCCTGCTGCGTTCACCAGCAACTTTGATGTGTGTTGATAGGAGCAAAGAGGTCTTTTTGCGGCTGTACAGGGCCCTGGTGAGACCACACCTGGAATATTGTGTACAGTTTTGGTCTCCAAATTTGAGGAAGGACAGTCTAGCTATTGAGGGAGTGCAGCGTAGGTTCACGAGGTTAATTCCCGGGATGGCAGGACTGTCATATGTTGAAAGATTGGAGCGACTGGGGTTGTATACACTGGAATTTAGAAGGATGAGAGGGGATCTGATTGAAACATATAAGATTATTAAGGGATTGGACACGCTAGAGGCAGGAAACATGTTCCCGATGTTGGGGTAGTCCAGAACCAGAGGCCACAGTTTAAGAATAAGGGGTAGACCATTTAGATCGGGGTTGTGGGAAAAACTTTTTCACCCAGAGAGTTGTGGATCTGTGGAATGCTCTGCCTCAGAAGGCTGTGGAGGCCAATTCTCTGGATTCTTTCAAAAAAAAAGAGTTAGATAGAGCTCTTAAAGATAGCGGAGTCAAGGGATATGGGGAGAAGGCAGGAAAAGGGTACTGATTGTGGATGATCAGCTATGATCACAGTGAATGGTGGTGCTGGCTCGAAGGGCTGAATGGCCCACTCCTTCACCTATTGTCTATTGTCTATTATCCCCTTTTCCTCCGACCCTCTTTCCTCCCCCTCCCGCCTCCCTCTCCCTCCCTCTACCCTCCCCTCCCTCTTTCCCCCTCCTTGGTTGGTAGTAAGTCATTTCCTGAGTCTTTTATATAGGTATACACTAATCATCTGTAAAATTCAGGCTTCGACATTAGTTCCAACTCCCCAGTTAATCGTTACTCTGTCCTTCCAGTTGCTGTTTGTAAGATAAATAAATAAAGCCAGTGGCGTGAGTCAGTCTCTTCCATATCTATCTATCTCTCTCTCCCCCTCTCTCTTACTACCCCTCCCCCGCCCCTCTCTCCTCTCTCCGCCGTTTCTTTAAGCACCTCCAGCAATACAGCGTCTACTTCATAAGGGAACAGAGGGTTCTGGCATCAGGTCTATATGTACAGAGATATGTATGAGGGATAATATGGGAATTATACACATATATATACAGCAGTGAGATCGGCACCTTGTGTATATGAACGCAAACATCAAAAACATCAGGACTATATCTATCGGTAACATATATACGATAGTAATATACGCACCATGTACATAGTAAACTTAGACAGCAGTGACACTGGGACCGCGATCCGGTTGAGTACATGGTTACGCGGGAGAGTGTGGACTACAACTCCCGCCGTGCAGTTCGGCGTGGGGTGGGGGGGTGCGACGGAGGCCGGTTACTCAGGTGACGCCGCGCATCTCCGTGGGGTATGCTTCGGCGCCGTCTCCCCATTGCGTCACAATGGATCGCATCGGCACATGGCTTGGGATCACTATGGGGACGGGGAAGCGTGGCCAGCCGTGGCGCGAAGTGCGCGCAGCCCGCGGACTGGGCGGCTGCTAACGTGGTGTGAAGACCCCCCATTGTTGCTGTTGGGAACGGGGTATCCTTCCAGTACCACTGCCCCTGTGAGTAAACGTTTGCAAGCTGGGCTGATGCATGGAGCAGTGCTTTTATGGCATGCATTAGTGGGAAAATGCACCAGTTCTTAGATTCCCTGCCATGGGAGGCAGAAGGTGATGCACCCAGCGTGGGAAACCTCCGATAGAGGCAAGACAAACTTTTTCTCAAACATTCTATCTCTTGGAGCACCAGTAGGTGCATTTGTCTTCGCCGGCTTCGATAGTTCCCGTAGATTTCGACCCGTCCTCCTGTGCGTCCACCTCAGGAGTGCCCTGTACCCTGACGGGGTCCCTTCGTTCATTTGCCTTCTGCTGACCCCAACCAGACCAAGGACGGTCTTCACTCCGAACGCCAAGCGTCTGTATTGACCACGAACCCCACGCCCCCTCCGTTTTCTTCGCATTCCCAAAGCAGGGAGGCAGAGCATGACCTCAGCGGCGAGAGCCAGGTGCTGATTGGGACGCCTTGCAATGAAAGACACCCTACAGGAGCAGGCGGCAAAAGGAACAGTACCTTTCTGTCTGAATAAGAGATTAAGCGCTACAAGGAGAGGTTGGAAAAACCTAGATTGTTTCCCTCTGGCTGAACGGGAGACTCGAGACGGGTCTATACGATCTGGAGAGGCTTAGATAGGGTAGCACCCAAGTGTGGAAATTTAAATAGAGGGCATAGGGTTAGGGAGAGAGAGAAAAATGTAAAGAGGTTTTCTTGCGGGGCAGAGTTTTCTTTATGCTGAGCAGTGGGTGTTTGGAAAGGGTTCCCAGGAAAGCTGGTTGAAGCAGATATGATGGAGGTGTTTAAAAGGCTGTTAAGGTAGACACGCAGGTGTGCAGAGAATGGGAGGGACGTGGATCATGTACAAGCAGAAGAGATGTACCATGTTCAGCACAGGCACGATGTTCTTGCGCCGTACCGTATGGGTGTGTTTCCGTGTGCCAGCGGAGACCAGGCCAGCTCCAGTTAAGGATTGGGGAGCAGAATTCCTATTGCCGAGTTTGCGAAGTGGTTCGTGATGAAGTGAGGCTGCGTAGGGAAACAACCGGGGACCGGAGTCTGAGGTCGGGTGATTCGGCGCCCACAGCGCCCTCCCTCGGCGAGGAGGAAGACTTTCAAGGACGACGAGAAGGGGAACACCAAACTGCTGTCTCGTCCACGGGAAAAATTTATCTCTCCGCACTCAACTCTGAGCCGGGCAGTAGAGACTCGCCTCTGGAGAGACAGCTCCGGGCCAAGGGCTACTTGGCAAGGGCAGCCTTGTCAGAGGGACAGTCTTTCCG
>NW_027278468.1:62500-75000 GCF_030028105.1 Mobula birostris
TCCCGGAGCAGATCCAGAGCCTCGGGGGTTTCGCTCTTGGACAAAGCCCAGGGGGATTCTCCCACGGGCAGAGCCTCGCAGGTTCCTCCCGCAAGCACAGCCCCAGGGGATCCGTCCAGGGACGAAGTCCCGGGGTCTCCAC
The DNA here is from genome assembly GCF_030028105.1 of Mobula birostris. Taxonomy (NCBI): domain Eukaryota; kingdom Metazoa; phylum Chordata; class Chondrichthyes; order Myliobatiformes; family Myliobatidae; genus Mobula; species Mobula birostris. The sequence continues at coordinate 62,643 of NW_027278468.1, forward strand.
CCCAGTAAAAAGCCCGAGAGACACCCAAATTCAGGACCAAAATCCCTGGGAATTCTCACGCATAAGTAGCCCTGGGGATTTAGGCCCGGAGCTGATCCAGAGCCCCGGGGGTTTCATTCTTGGACAAAGCCCAGGGGGAGTCTACCACGGGCACAGCCCCGTAGGTTCCTCCCGCAAACACAGCCCCAGGGGATCCGTCCAGGGACCAAGTTCCGGGGTCTCCACCCCAGTACAAAGACCGATAAACACCCAAATGCAGGAACAAAACCGCGAGGATTTCTCACGCAAACTTAGCCCCGGAGTTTTAGTCCCAGAACAGACCCAGAGCCCCGGGGGGTTAGGCTCGGGACAGAATCTGAGCCTCACTGGAGCCTCCTTCGGGCAAAGCCCCGGAGCTTCCTTCCGCAGACACGGCCCCAAGGGATCGGTCCAGGAACAAAATTCCGGGGGCTCCACCCCTGTACAAAGCCCAAGCAACACCCAGAAACAGAAACAGGGCCTAGACGACGAACACGAGGCGCCCAGAGAGAATAAAAGGGACTCTAGCACCAGCCTTCAGAGCTTAGTCGACATCGAGCCTTTCCCACTCGGTAAGCCCGACGTGGCCCTTCTCATTCGCTCGGAAACCGACCTGCCACGCCGGCTGCAGCAGCGCGGCTCTGTGTCCCCCAGCTCCTCCTTCGTCCGCCCCTTTCGCCAGAGCGCCGACCAGAACACCAGCCGCAGCTTTAACAGCAGGCAGCACGTGGATCCGTTCATCTCGCAGCCGCCCGATGACTCAAAGGGCTGAGAGGAGGTCGGGTTTGGGGAGGGGCGGGTGCGGCCAGCCCCATGTAAATACCAGACTGAAAATAAAATGCCTTCTATACTTTGCCCGCTTCGCTCTCTGAGACTTTACTACGAACTCACTCTCTCTGCCCGCAACTTCTCAAGTCTTTCGCCCACCCGCCCTTCTTCTTCTAACCACATAACCATATAACAATTACAGCACGGAAACAGGCCATCTCGGCCCTTCTAGTCCGTGCCGAACTCTTATTCTCACCTAGCCCACCGACCTGCACTCAGCCCATAACCCTCCATTCTTTTCCTGTCCATATATCTATCCAGTTTAACTTTAAACGTCAACATCGATCCTGCCTCAACCACTTCTGCTGGAAGCTCGTTCCACACAGCTACCACTCTCTGAGTAAAGAGGTTCCCCCTCTGTCACCCCTGAACTTTTGCCCTTTAACTCTCAACTCATGTCCTCCTGTTTGAATCTCCCCCAATCTCAATGGAAAAAGCCTATCCACGTCAACTCTATAAATCCCCCTCATAATTTTAAACACCTCTATCAAGTCCCCCCTCAGTCTTCTATGCTCCAAAGAATAAAGACCCAACTTGGTCAACCTTTCTCTGTAACTTAGGAGGTGAAACCCAGGTAACGTTCTAGTAAATCTTCTCTGTACTCTCTCAGTTTTGTTGACATCTTTCCTATAATTCGGTGACCAGAACTTCTTCCACCCGTCACAGGCAGATTTTCTTCCTCTTTATTCCTCTCCTCACCTTGCCTCCCTCTTCTTTTCGCCCCTCTGCTCTGTTCACCCCTGCTACTTTGCACTCATCCTCTATATCGGTCCCTCCTTTCCACACTTCATCCAGCGGAGTAGTGAGCCGCGCTGAGGCAGGGCGGCTAATCGGTTGGCCAACGGCCGTCTATGTACAATAAGATCCCAGGAGACGAATAGCTCAACGTTGGCCACCTACACACTCTGGGCTTCATCGCCCTAACCCGGGTATTTATTGGTGAATTATGGTGAATTCTACTCGTTGAATTCCAGATTTCTTCGTGGTTGCGGCGGGGCTCGAACTCGTACCAGCTGCGACCGCCTGGAGATTGCGCCCGCGCATCGGCTTGCGATCTGAGGGGGCGGGGGCGCTTCTGAAGGGCCCGCAGCGATGTTAGGGCTCAATCGGACCTTGCGCTGAATTAGGGGCGGCAGTGGGGTGGGGCGGGGTAGAAGAGTCTTCGGTGTCATTTTTCCGCCCCGCCCCTTTTGGATGATGTCACAACGGGTCATAGCGCCACGTGCCCCGGGAAAATTACAATAGGCGCGGGAAAAGCGTAAAATCGGGCGCTGGGCAAAAGTCACGCCCCGAAGCTTGCAACCGCTGTTCACATCAGGTTTCACACACTCCTCCTTAGTATTCTTATGCACGGATTTGCTCGCCCTGCTGGCGCGCGCGCGCGTGTGTGTATGGGTTGGTGGGGTGGGAGGCTGAGACACTTTCCACAGTCGGTGTTTCTGTGTATGTCTGCGTGTGTGTGTTGTGTGTGTTTGTGTAGAATCTCACCGTCCGAATTAGTCCCTAAAATATGATCAGTGTAAACGGGTGTGTTGATTGTTGGCACGGAATCAGTGGGCCGAGGAGACCCCTGGAAGGGTTTTTGACCTTAAATCGCTAACCCTGCCTCCTCGCCCTCCGAACTTACAGGGAGAGGAAGCCCGAACCAGCCTCGGGAATCGAAAGTTGTGGAGCATGTGCGTTGTGGTGGGGCCCGCCTATACCCCTCCGACTGACAGATCCAATGGGAGAGTCCGGTTGAATCATCGCCGGGATACTGTCGATCACATTCAGCGGAGCTCACCAACTCCCAGAGTAAATACGAAGGATTCTGGAAAACCCGAGCACGCAGGGTTGTGTTGGGCATGTGGCTACGTGGTTAAGGCGTTCGTCTAGTGATCTGAAGGTCGCTAGTTCGAGCCTCATTTGTGGCAGCGTGTTTGTGTCCTTGAGCAAGGCACTTAACCACACATTGCTCTAGTGTCTGAGCAAAGAGTAGCGCCCCACACAGACTTCCAATCTGTGCCTTGTAAGGCATGAAAGGCATCCCTCCCTGAACACGCCATGACCACATAATGAATATGATATAGTTATAATCACAGAGACATGGCTCCAGGGTGACCAAGGATGGGAGCTCAACATTCAGGGATATTCAATATTCAGGAGGGATAGACATGAAAGAAAAGGAGGTGGGGTAGCATTGGTGGTTAGAGAAGAGATTAACGCAATAGAAAGGAAGGACATTAGCCAGGAGGATGTGGAATCGATATGGGTAGAGCTGCATAACACTGAGGGGCAGAAAACGATGGTGGGAGTTGTGTACAGGCCACCTAACCGTAGTAGTGAGGTTGGGGATGACATTAAACAGGAAATTAGAAAAGTGTGCAATAAAGGAACAGCAGTTATAATGGGTGATTTCAATCTACATATAGATTGGGTGAACCAAATTGGTAAGGGTGCTGAGGAAGAGGATTTCTTGCAATGTATGCGGGATGGTTTTCTGAACCAACATGTCGAGGAACCAACTAGAGAGCAGGCCATCCTAGACTGGGTATTGAGCAATGAGGAAGGGTTAGTTAGCAGTCTTGTCGTGCGAGGCCCCTTGGGTAAGAGTGACCATAATATGGTGGAATCCTTCATTAAGATGGAGAGTGACATAGTTAATTCAGAAACAAAGGTTCTGAACTTAAAGGAGGGTAACTTTGAAGGTATGAGATATGAATTAGCTAAGATAGACTGGCAAATGATACTTAAAGGGTTGACGGTGGATATGCAATGGCAAGCATTTAAAGATTGCATGAATGAACTACAACAATTGTTCATCCCAGTTTGGCAAAAGAATAAACCAGGGAAGGTAGTGCACCCGTGACTGACAAGGGAAATTAGGGATAGTATCAATTTCAAAGAAGAAAAATACAAATTAGCCAGAAAAAGCGGCACACCTGTGGACTGGGAGAAATTCAGAGTCCAGCAGAGGAGGACAAAGGGCTTAATTAAGAAAGGGAAAAAAGATTATGAGAGAAAGCTGGCAGGGAACATGAAAACTGACTGTAAAAGCTTTTATAGATATGTGAAAAGGAAAAGATTGGTTAAAACAACTGTAGGTCCCTTACAGTCAGAAACAGGTGAATTGATCATGGGGAACAAGGATATAGCAGACCAATTGAATAACTACTTTGGTTCTGTCTTCACTAAGGAGGACATAAATAATCTTCCAGAAATAGTAGGGGACCGAGGGTCTAGTGAGATGGAGGAACTGAGGGAAATACATGTTAGTAGGGAGGTGGCGTTAGGTAAATTGAAGGGATTAAAGGCAGATAAATCCGCAGGGCCAGATGGTCTGCATCCCAGAGTGCTTAAGGAAGTAGCCCAAGAAATAGTGAATGCATTAGTGATAATTTTTCAAAACTCTTTAGATTCTGGATTAGTTACTGAGGATTGGAGGGTGGCTAATGTAAGCCCGCTTTTTAAAAAAGGAGCGAGAGGGAAACCAGGAAATTATAGACCGGTTAGCCTACCATCGGTGGTGGGGAAAATGCTAGAGTCAGTTATCAAAGATGTGATAAGAGCACATTTGGAAAGCAGTGAAATCATCGGACAAAGTCAGCATGGATTTGTGAAAGGAAAATCATGTCTGACGAATCTCATAGAATTTTTTGAGGATGTAACTAGTAGAGTGGATAGGGGAGAACCAGTGGATGTGGTATATTTGGATTTTCAAAAGGCTTTTGACAAGGTCTCACACAGGAGATTAGTGTGCAAACTTAAAGCACACGGTATTGGGGGTAAGGTATTGATGTGGATAGAGAATTGGTTGGCAGGCAGGAAGCAAAGGGTGGGAATAAACAGGACCTTTTCAGGATGGCAGGCGGTGACTAGTAGGGTACCGCAAGGCTCAGTGCTGGGACCCCAGTTGTTTACAATATATATTAATGACTTAGATGAGGGAATTAAATGCAGCATCTCCAAGTTTGCGGATGATACGAGGCTGGGCGGCAGTGTTAGCTGTGAGGAGGATGCTAAGAGGATTCAGGGTGACTTGGATAGGTTAGGTGAGTGGACAAATTCATGGCAGATGCAATTTAATGTGAATAAATGTGAGGTTATCCACTTTGGTGGCAAGAACAGGAAAACAGATTATTATCTGAATGGTGGCCAATTAGGAAAAGGGGAGGTGCAACGAGACCTGGGTGTCATTATACACCAGTCATTGAAAGTCGGCATGCAGGTACAGCAGGCAGTGAAAAAGGCGAATAGTATGTTGGCATTCATAGCAGGAGGATTCGAGTATAGGAGCAGGGAGGTTCTGCTGGAGTTGTACAAGGCCTTGGTGAGACCACACCTGGAGTATTGTGTGCACTTTTGGTCCCCTAATCTGGGGAAAGACATTCTTGCCATAGAGGGAGTACAAAGAAGGTTCACCAGATTGATTCCTGGGCTGACAGGACTTTCATATGATGAAAGACTGGATCGACTAGGTTTATACTCGCTGGAATTTAGAAGATTGAGGGGGGGTCTTATTGAAACGTATAAAATTCGAAAGGGATTGGACAGGCTAGATGCAGGAAGATTGTTCCCGATGTTGGGGAAGTCCAGAACGAGGGGTCACAGTTTAAGGATAAAGGGGAAGCCTTTTAGGACCGAGATGAGGAAAAACTTCTTCACACAGAGAGTGGTGAATCTGTGGAATTCTCTGTCACAAGAAACAGTTGAGGCCAGTTCATTGGCTATATTTAAGAGGGAGTTAGATATGACTCTTGTGGCTAAAGGGATCGGAGGTATGGAGAGAAGGCAGGTACAGGGTTCTGAGTTGGATGATCAGCCATGATCATACTGAATGGCGGTACAGGCTCGAAGGGCCGAAGGGCCTACTCCTGCACCTATTTTGTATTATGACCTGGAATTTTGCCCTCAACAGTTAACACAGAACGCTCGGGGCGAATGTGTCGAGAACAGTTCAGTGAAGGTTTATCAGACCGGATCCTGGAGCAGGTGGGTCGTCCCGCCCGGAGAGGTCGGACAGGCTGCTTGGAAGAAGGAGAGGGAACCGGATTGAAGCACATCCCATCCAGGGAAGGAGAGAGTCGGTTCTCAATCTGATGGGTGTGTGGAGGGATGGAGGGAGTTTCTTCCCGTGGGGGAATGTGAAATCAGGGTTACCGTCATTGTGTAAAGATGAGATCCCGTTTTTACAATGATTTGGGGGTGGGGTGGATGCGGGGAGGTGAGACCAGAATGATGGTAGTGTGAGGGATTATTTTCCCTCTCGGAGAGCGGGGCTGATCTTCAGATTTTTCTTCCTGGAAGGTAGCCGCGTCTGGGGTAGGGGGAGGCGGTCGGGAGCGGTGAACGGGAACGTGGTATTGGAGTCATAACCAGGTGGACTGAGGTCTTGTAGAATCGGGGGCCGTCCCTGAAATATTGTGGAGAGCTCTCCTCCTAACTTGAGGAGCGCAGTGACGGTTCACTGGATCCCTTCCTGGGACGAAGGGGGGGGGGCGGTAGGGAGTTTGACACGTGAAGAGAGATTAAGCAGACCGGAACTGTACGTTTAAAGATTCGGGAAAGATCTCACTGAAACACTTCCCACCCCCCCCCCCATCCCCCTTACCCGGATCCCACAGGGCGGACGAGGGGGACGAGGTTTCCAGCTGATTGAGGTGACCCAGCCCGGGGAGGATGGTCTCTGTCTTGGCATAAAGGCTTAGCCGTTTAGGACGGTGGTGGGAAGAGATTCACCCTCTCTCCCCACCCCACCCCCCACCCCTCACCAGCATTCCACCACCACCCGGAAGGAGCCGGTTACGGGGGACGTTTCCCAGTTTAAGAGGGAGCTGATGGGGCCCACTTTTGGAACAGTGGCGGTGGTGGGAGGGGAGCTTGTCGATATCCTCTGGTGGTCGGATGCCGAGCACTGCAGGGAAACGGAAGATGCGCTTTTCAAGGTCAGGGCCGAACTACCTCCAGCTGCTTCATTTGTGATCCTCTTACCGACAACGACTGATCTGATGACTCGCCAGCTTTGCCGAGATCGGGGCAACAAGATGGTTACGGGGCAAGTGCCAGGCAATGGCTATCTCCAGTAAGAGAGATATTCTACCCGTCTTTGATGTTCACGTCACCCAGCTCCCACCCATAGCATTCAGGCGGGGGTAAGGCTAAAATCTCGGGATAACACGATAAGAGACCATGGAATTACGGGAAAGTTACATACGTGGAGAGAGCGTTGGCTGATTGGCAGGAAACAGAGAGTGGGAATAAAGGGATCCTATTCTGGTTGGCTGCCGGTTACCAGTGGTGTTCCACAGGGGTCTGTGTTGGGGCCGCTTCTTTTTACATTGTACATTAACGATTTGGATGATGGAATAGATGGCTTTGTGGCTAAGTTTGCTGACGATACGAAGATAGGTGGAGGGGCCGGTAGTGCTGAGGAAACGGAGAGTCTGCAGAGAGATTTGCATAGATTGGAAGAATGGGCAGAGAAATGGCAAATGAAGTACAATGTTAGAAAGTGTATGGTTATGTACTTTGGCAGAAAAAATAAACGGGCAGACTATTATTTAAATGGAGAAAGAATTCAAAGTTCGGAGATGCAACGGGATTTGGGAGTCCTCGTACCGGTTGAGTCAGTGGTGAAGAAGGCGAATGCAATGTTGGCATTCATTTCTAGAGGAATAGAGTATAGGAGCAGGGATGTGATGTTGAGGCTCTATAAGGCGCTGGTGAGACCTCACTTGGAGTATTGTGGGCAGTTTTGGTCTCCTTATTTAAGAAAAGATGTGCTAACGTTGGAGAGGGTACAGAGAAGATTCACTAGAATGATTCCGGGAATGAGAGGGTTAACATATGAGGAACGTTTGTCCGCTCTTGGACTGTACTCCTCGGAGTTTAGAAGAATGAGGGGAGACCTCATAGAAACATTTCGAATGTTAAAAGGCATGGACAGAGTGGATGTGGCAAAGTTGTTTCCCATGATGGGGGAGTCTAGTACGAGAGGGCATGACTTAAGGATTGAAGGGCGCCCATTCAGAATAGAAATGGGAAGAAATTTTTTTAGCCAGAGGGTGGTGAATCTATGGAATTTGTTGCCACGGGCAGCAGCGGAGACCAAGTCATTGGGTGTATTTAAGGCAGAGATTGATAGGTATCTGAGCAGCCTGGGCATCAAAGGTTATGGTGAGAAGGCGGGGGAGTGGGACTAGATGGGAGAATGGATCAGACTCGATGGGCCGAATGGCCGACTTCTGCTCCTTTGTCTTATGGTCTTATGGTCTTATGGTCTAAAATGGATCAGTTTATTCTTTCATTTACTCAAGGCAAGTGAGATTCACAGACTCTGTCTGCAATTAATTGTCCATCCTCGAGAAGCGGGTGACTAGCCACCTACCCCCTGGAAGTCGCCCTCCAAACCATCACACACCATCTCCATTCCGTCACCGCAGCTGGGTCAGAATCCCGGAACTGCCTCCCCAATTTTGTTGTGGTTGTAACTGCAGCGGCTCCAAAAGGCAGCTCAGTTCACCGCCCTCTTCTCAAAGGCATCGAGGGACTGGTCTGTGAGGCACACTTCCCTCAAATGAGTGAAAGAATAAACCGATCCATTCGCGCCATATTCCCCTAAACCTGTCCACCAAAGGTCACCTCCTTCACCCCTCTCAGGATGTTACGGATCGGGAGCTGGTCGACGGCAGTATCAAGCACGGGTGGTGAGACCCTCTCATATCGGAGATGGCCAGCGTCACTCGTCACCATGTTGTCCAGAGGTTGCCCCAGTCTCGCCGCAGCTGGCCACTCATCGTGACAAGTGGTCAACGTTGGGGAGATCACAGATGAGGTGGATGGGCCCTGAGCTTGGAAGGTGCGCCTGTCCCTCCATGAACCCATTAATGGATGCAGTACCAGGTATACAACCACCAGAGGGCGTCGACGAGCCTTCTGCCTCGTCCCACCACAATTCACAATGTGGGCCCCACCTGCTCCTTTTAAAATGGTAAATGTATTCTCATAACCGACAATTTACCACAGGGTGAAAAGCCAAGGGAAGCCTTTTGGATCCTCGTCCCTCCCCTCCGCCTCCACTGCAGACTGCCCCTTCCTCTTGCACTGATCCGGGCTCCCCATCTCCCTCTATCCTCTTCACATCCAAAGCGCGCTCTCTGGGGAAGAGAATTGCAGAGGTTCACCTCCTTCCGGCTGGCATGGTGTGGGGAGGGGTGTTGTGGGTGGGGAATGAATCTCTCCTCAATTCTGTCCTGAATGGTCGATCCTTTATTCTGAGTCGCTGACCCCACCTCCTACCTCCTCTGGTCTGGGCCACACAGCGCAATGGGAAATTCCCTCCCCTCACATGCTCCTTCTCATACTCTCTCCCTTTCCTCCCTCGTTCCCTCATTTTACTTCCCTCTCTCTTTCTGCTTCTACACCTCTCTCTTCTTCTCTCTCACCCTCTATCCCTCTCTTTCCCTTCACACCTCCCCCACCCCCCTCCATATGTCTAAACAGGAGATGCCCTGGTTCCAGTTTCTCCCGCGGGGCCTCCTCTGATCTCCTCTCGTGAACGCCCGCTCTGATGATCATCCAGTGTCTTCCTCACCTGGACATAGAGCAATATAGCACAGATACAGGCCCTTCAGCCAAACAGTCTATGCTGACCACAATGCCCACAGGACAAGTCTCAATAATCGTGACCTCCAATGCTGTGTGGAGTTTGCAAGTTCTTCCTGACTACATGACTTCTTCCATGTCCCGTGTATATTGAGAACAGAAGGAAACAGGAGCTTAAGTAGGCCACCCACCCCTCGACACCATCATCAAGTCTCACTTCCTCTTTTGCCCTAATCCTCCACAGCTCTCAGTTCCTCACCCCCATCCCCCACTCAGTCTCTCAAACACCCATCCACCTCCTCTTCACCTCCAGCGATCAGGCATCCACAGAAATCCAGGCGTCCACCACCAACTTGACAGAATTTGTTCCTCATTCCCACCCTGCTAAATGGCTGTCCGCATGATTTTCTAACTCTGTCCCTGCACTTGGGACCCCCCTGCCATTGAAACGTCTCCACATCTGCCGTCGTGCTCTCAGGGCCTGACATCTTTCAGCGAGGTGAATGGAGAGAGGACCTTCAGCCCGTCTCCTTCATTCTGACCAATCTGTGCAAGCCCCATTTGTTTGTGTTTGGCCCAGATCCCTCTAAACTTCTCCTACCCATGCACCTGTCCAAATGTTTTTCCAAACATTATAATTGCTTCCATGTATACCACTCCCTCTGGCATTTCATTCCACATTCCCACCACCTTCCACATGGAAAATGAACCCCTCAGGTCCCCTTTAAATCTCACTCTAAGCCCCTTCCCTGTAGATTCAGACTCTTGGGGAAAAGAGTGTGACTGTCCACCTTATCTATGGACCTCATGTTTTCATAAGCCTCTGCTTTGCTCCAGAGAAAACTGGAGCCTGTCCGGTCCCTCCATTAACTCAATCCCTCCAGTCCAAGCAACATCACAGGTAGTTTAAGCAACACACATGGAAAATGCTGGTGAACGCAGCAGGCCAGGCAGCATCTGTAGGAAGAAGTACAGTCGACGTTTCGGGCCGGGACCCTTCGTCAGGACTAACTGAAAGAAGAGATAGTCAGAGATTTGAAAGTGGAAGGGGGAGGGGGAGATCCGAAATGATAGGAGAAGACAGGAGGGGGAGGGATGGAGCCAAGAACTGGACAGGGGGTAGGCAAAAGGGATATGAGGCTTGTGAAGGGAGAGGATCATGGGACAGGAGGCCTAGGGAGAAAGAAAGGGGGGGGGAAGCCCAGAGGATGGGCAAGGAGTATAGTGAGAGAGACAGAGGGAGAAAAAGGAGAGAGAGAAAAAAAGAGGAAAGGAAAAATAATAATGAATAAATAAATAAGGGATGGGGTAAGAAGGGGAGGAGGGGCATTAACGGAAGTTTGAGAAGTCAATGTTCATGCCATCAGGTTGGAGGCTACCCAGACGGAATATAAGGTGTTGTTCCTCCAACCCGAGTGTGGCCTCATCTGACGGGATATAAGGTGTTGTTCCTCCAACACCTCTGCGTAGTTTCCACTGCGCCCTCCCCAGCACAGCTGACCACTTTCCCTCTCTCCCTCTCATCCTTCCTTCTTCACTCCTGGCTCTTTAGAAGATCCCAAATGACAAACATTAACTACTTGTTCTCTGCCCTCTCTGCAGTGACCCTGAAACAGATCTCATTGCCTCGGTAAAGCAGCTGGCATAATGAAAGACCCCATCTAAGCCAGACCTCCTGTCTTCTTCCCTGTCCCATTAGGTAGAAGATACAAAAGCCTGAAGGCATGTGGCAGCAGGCCGAGGGGCAGTTCCTTCCTCTGTTATTATAAGAATATTGAGCTGCTCCCCAGTATGGTAAAATGGACACTTGAGATCACAATCTATTTGTCATGGCCTTGCACCTTATTGCTGGCCTGCACTGCACTTTCTCTGTAACTGTAACACTTTATTCTGCATTCTCTGGTTACTCTCCCCTTGATGCTATAATCTGTACGGATGGCCTGCTGTTTATTTCAGCCCCTTGGCACATGTGACAATAAACCAAGTTAATAACTAAGCTTACCTGCTGAGTTTTTCATGCGTTTTTTTAAATATTTGGCAACGTGCAGGGAAAGGAAAAGGGGAGAGTGAGGCACGGACTGTATTGTGCTATACATGGTCACGGGGTGGGGTGGGGGAAGGCCGGGGTCCCGTCCCAAAAGCCTGAAGTCCCACACCACTGGGTTCAGGGAGAGCTACACACACAAAACGCCGGGGGAGCTCAGCAGGCTGGGCAGCATCTGTGGAAAAGAGTAGAGTCGATGTTTCAGGCCCGAAACCCTTCGGCAAGACTGGAGGAAGATAAAAGCTGAGGAGCAGATGTAAAAGGTGGGTGGGAGGAGAGGGAGTACACAAGGTGATGGGTGAAACCTGGATGAAGAGCTGGGAAGTTGATTGGTGAAAGAGACAGAAGGCCATGGAAGAAAGAAAAGGGGGGGGCCGATGGGCAGGTAAGGAGATCAGGTGAGAGAAGGAAGGGGAAAGGAAATGGAGATGGAGGGGGGTCTGGGGGGCATTACCAGAAGTTCGAGAAATCTGTGTTCATGCCATCATGCTGGAGGCTACCCAAATGGAATATAAGGTGTTGTTCCTCCAACCTAAGTGTGGCCTCATCACGTCAGTGGAGGACAGTCTACAGCGGGTCTCACCAATGAACAGGAGGCCACACCGGATACAGTAGATCGGGGGTCCCCAACCTTTTCTGCACCGCGGACCAGTTTAATATTGACAATATTCTTGCGGACTGGCCGACCGGGGTGGGTGGTGGGGGGAGAGGAGGGTTGCCAATGGAGAAGAGTAGCAGTCAAATGCGTTGTGTTTACCCGGAGAAAGACTACCATGACCATGAGGCCTTGCGCGGGCACCGATGTTCGCATGCGTGTACGTGCCGATTTTTTTCTACAAATCGTTTTTGGCAATTCTGTTCAGTGAAAATATACTGTACATATGT
>NW_027278468.1:80000-91789 GCF_030028105.1 Mobula birostris
ATCCACCATTCAACATTACTAATTCCATAATCATCCATTTATTCATCATTCTTCGCTGTCGGTTCATCTATCTGGGAGAATCATAGTAAAAGTATAGTTGCCCCTCACCCCCCTCCCCGATCTGCAACCGTCCTCCCCTTCCCTCCCTTACTCCCTCCCTCTCACCTTCCTACCACTTACACCTTCCCTCCCCCACTCTACTTTTACCCCTCCCTCCCTCTCTGTCCTCCTCCCAGTCCTTTCCCCTTCATTCCCCTTCTCACGCCTTCCCCCGACCCTCTCCTAATGCAAACTAGTTCTCCCTCCCCATCTAACCCTCCCACCCTTTTCCTGCCTCCCTCCCTTTGAACCCCTTCTTCTTTATCTCCCTTTCATTATCTCCCTCCACCTACTTCCCCCTCCCTCCAGTTTCCCCAGCCTCTCACCATTACCTTGACCTTAACCCCTCCATCCCTCCCTCTCTCACCCTTTCCTGCCACCCCTCCTTCACCCTTCCCTGCCTCACCCCTCCCTCATCATCCTCCCCTCTCCCTCCCTCTCCCCTGCCTCCCCTCCCCTCTCTCCCTCTTCCACCCCCTCCATCCCCTTCCGTTTTGTTTCTCTTCCTGTTTCCTGTGTTTCGACGACCTTTAACCTGACTGAACCAGGAAGGCTCAATCGTTCCTCGCGTCTTGTGCCTGAGGGTGAGGTTTCTTCGGTGGGGGGGGGGGCAGCTGGGGGTGAGGGGAGGCGGTGATTAGGGAGGTACGGTTCCAGGTGCAGGGTCAGGAGGGGAGGGAGGGAAGGCTGAAGCACAGATTTTGCCTGAAGTTGTTGGTGCTGGGAGGGGCCCAGCATTCGGAAGGGCAGGAGTGCAGGCAGAGCAGCGATCTCTCTCTTTGAGCCCCCTCTCTGTCTGTCTGTCTCTCTCTCTCTCTCTCCTCCCTCACTCTCTCCCTCAGTGCCCCCTCTCTCTGACACCCCTTCACTCTCTCTGTTTCTCAGAGCTGCCCTCTCCCTCACTCTCTGGCTCACCCCCTTTCTGCCCCCTCTCTCTCTCTCTGCCCCCTCTTCTATCCCACTCCCTCCTACTTTACCTCACTCTGCCTCCATCCACCCTTTATTCTATTCCTTTCTCTCCCCCTCCACACACCCTCAACCCCTCTCCCCTCCCCACACCCTCTCCCCTCTCCCCTCCCCTCACCCTCAACCCCTCTCCCCTCCCCACACCCTCTCCCCTCTCCCCTCCCCACACCCTCTCCCCTCTCTCCTCCTCCCCAGACCCTCTCCCCTCTCCCCTCCCCTCACCCTCTCCTCTCTCCCACTCCCCACACCCTCTCCCTCTCTCCCCCTCCCCAGACCCTCTCCCCTCTCCCCTCCCCTCACCCTCTCCTCTCTCCCCTCCCCACACACTCTCCCTCTCTCCCCTCCCCTCACCCTCTCCCCTCTCCCCTCCCCTCACCCTCTCCTCTCTCCCACTCCCCACACCCTCTCCCTCTCTCCCCCTCCCCAGACCCTCTCCCCTCTCCCCTCCCCTCACCCTCTCCTCTCTCCCCTCCCCACACACTCTCCCTCTCTCCCCCTCCTCACACCCTCTCCTCCTCTACACACCCTCACCCTCTCACCCCTCCCCACACCCTCGCACTCTCTCCCCTCTGTACACCCTCTCCCTCTCTCCCCTTCCCACACCCTCTCCCCATCTCTCCCTCCCCACAACCTCTCCCTCTCTCCCCCTCCCCACACCCTCTCTCCCTCCCCTCCTCACACTCTCTCCTCACACCCCCTCCCACACCCTCTTCTCCCTACGCCTCCTCACACACTCTCCCTCTCTCCCCGCCCCACACCCTCTCCCCATCTCCCGCTCTCCACACTCTCCCTCTCCCCCTCCGCACACCCTCTTCCCCTCCCACTCCCCACACACTCTCCTCTCTCCCCCCCACACCCTCTCCCCCTCTCCCCTCCCCAAACCCTCTCCTCTCTCCTCCTCCCCACACCCTCTCCCCCTCTCCACACCCTCGCCCTCTCTACCCTCCCCACACCCTCTCCCTCTCTCCCCTTCCCCACACCCTCTTCCCCTCCCCACACCCTCTCCCCTCTCCCCACACCCTCTCCCTCTCTCCCCCTCCCCACACCCTCCCCCTCTCTCCCCTTCCCCACACCCTCTTCCCCTCCCCACACCCTCTCCACTCTCCACACACCCTCTCCCTCTCTCCCCCTCGCCACACCCTCGCCCTCTCTCCCCTCCCCACACCCTCTCCCTCTCACCCCCTCCTCACACCCTCTCCTCCTCTACACACCCTCGCCCTCTCTCCCCTCCCCACACCCTCGCACTCTCTCCCCTCCCCCACACCCTCTCCCCCTCTCCCCTCCCCACACCCTCGCCCTCTCTCCCCTCCTCACACCCTCTCCCTCCTCCCAACACCCTCGCCCTCTCTTCCCTCCCCACACCCTCTCCCCACTCCCCACACCCTCTCACTCTCTCCCCCTCCTCACACCCTCTCCTCCTCTACACACCCTCACCCTCTCACCCCTCCCCACACCCTCGCACTCTCTCCCCTCTGTACACCCTCCCCCTCTCTCCCCTCCCCACACCCTCACCCTCTCTCCCCTCCCCACACCCTCACCCTCTCTCCCCTCCCCACACCATCTCCCTCCTCCCCACACCCTCTCCCTCTCTCCCCTTCCCCACACCCTCACCCTCTCTCCCCTTCCCACACCCTCTCCCCATCTCTTCCTCCCCACAACCTCTCCCTCTCTCCCCCTCCCCACACCCTCTTTCCCTCCCCTCCTCACACCCTCTCCTCACACCCACACCCTCTTCTCCCTACGCCTCCTCACACACTCTCCCTCTCTCCCCGCCCCACACCCTCTCCCCATCTCCCCCTCCCCACACCCTCTCCCTCTCTCACCCTCCCCACACCTCTCTCCCTCCCCCCTCCCCACACCATCTCCTCTCTCCCGCTCTCCACACTCTCCCTCTCCCCCTCCGCACACCCTCTTCCCCTCCCACTCCCCACACACTCTCCTCTCTCCCCCCCACACCCTCTCCCCTCTCCCCTCCCCAAACCCTCTCCTCTCTCCTCCTCCCCACACCCTCTCCCCCTCTCCACACCCTCGCCCTCTCTACCCTCCCCACACCCTCTCCCTCTCTCCCCTTCCCCACACCCTCTTCCCCTCCCCACACCCTCTCCCCTCTCCCCACACCCTCTCCCTCTCTCCCCCTCCCCACACCCTCCCCCTCTCTCCCCTTCCAGACACCCTCTTCCCTCCCCACACCCTCTCCCCTCTCCCCACACCCTCTCCCTCTCTCCCCTTCCCCACACCCTCTTCCCCTCCCCACACCCTCTCCCCTCTCCCCACACCCTCTCCCTCTCTCCCCCTCCCCACACCCTCTTCCCCTCCCCCCACCCTCTCCACTCTCCACACACCCTCTCCCTCTCTCCCCCTCCCCACACCCTCGCCCTCTCTAACCTCCCCACACCCTCTACTCTCTCTCCTCCCCACACTCTCTCCCTCTCTCCCCCTCACCACACCCTCACCCTCTCTCCCCTTCCCCACACCCTCTTCCCCTCCCCACACCCTCTCCCCTCTCCCCACACCCTCTCCCTCTCTCCCCCTCCCCACACCCTCTCCCTCTCTCCCCTTCCAGACACCCTCTTCCCCTCCCCACACCCTCTCCACTCCCCACACACCCTCTCCCTCTCTACCCCTCCCCACACCCTCGCCCTCTCTCCCCTCCCCACACCCTCTCCCTCTCTCCCCTCTCCCCACACCCTCTCCCTCTCTCCCCCTCCCCACACCCTCTCCCTCTCTCCCCTTCCCCACACCCTCTTCCCCTCCCCACACCCTCTCCACTCCCCACACACCCTCTCCCTCTCTACCCCTCCCCACACCCTCGCCCTCTCTCCCCTCCCCACACCCTCTCCCTCTCTCCCCCTCCTCACACCCTCTCCTCCTCTACACACCCTCGCCCTCTCTCCCCTCCCCACACCCCTCTCCCTCTCTCCCCCTCCCCACACCCTCGCCCTCTCTAACCTCCCCACACCCTCTCCTCTCTCTCCTCCCCACTCTCTCTCCCTCTCTCCCCCTCACCACACCCTCACCCTCTCTCCCCTTCCCACACCCTCTCCCCATCTCCCCCTCCCCACACCCTCTCCCTCTCTCCCCCTCCCAACACCCATTCCCCCTCCCCTCCCCACACTCTCCCCCTCCCGACACCCTGTTCTCCCTCCCCCTCCCCACACCCTCTCCCTCTCTCACCTCCCCACACCCTCTTCCCCTCTCTCCCTCCTCACACTCTCTCCCACTCTCCCCCTCCCCAGACCCTCTCCCCCTCCCCTCCTCAAACCCTCTTCCTCTCTCCCCTCCCCCTCTCTCACTCCCGACACCCCTGTCCCTCTCTCCCCCTCCTCACACACTCTCTCCCCCCCTCCACACACCCTCTCCCCCTCTCCCCTCCCCATACCCTCTCCCTCTCCCCGTCCCCACAACCTCTCCCCCTCTCCCCCTCTCCCCCTCCCCACACTCTCCCCCCTCTCCGACTCTCCACACCCTCTCTCTCTCTCCCACTCCCCACACGTTCTCCCCCTCGCCTCCTCACGCCCTTTCCCTCTCTCCCCTCCCCACACCCTCTGCCACTGTCTCCCTCCTCACACCATCTCTCTCTCTCCC
Source organism: Mobula birostris (assembly GCF_030028105.1). Classification (NCBI taxonomy): domain Eukaryota; kingdom Metazoa; phylum Chordata; class Chondrichthyes; order Myliobatiformes; family Myliobatidae; genus Mobula; species Mobula birostris. The sequence goes on from NW_027278468.1 coordinate 84,651, forward strand.
CCTCCCCACACCCTCTCCACCTCCCGGCCCCACACTCTCTCCTCACTCCCTCTCCCCACACTCTCTTCTCCCTCCGCCTCCCCACACCCTCTCGCTCTCTCCCCTCCCCAAAGCTCTCCCCCTCCCCACACCCTCTCGCTCTCTCCCCTCCCCACAGCCTCTCCCCCTCACCACACCCTCTTCCCCTCTCTCCCTCCTCACACTCTCTCCCACTCTCCCCCTCCCCAGACCCTCTCCCCCTCCCCTCCTCAAACCCTCTTCCTCTCTCCCCTCCCCCTCTCTCACTCCCGACACCCTGTCCCTCTCTCCCCCTCCTCACACACTCTCCCCCCCTCCACACACCCTCTCCCCCTCTCCCCTCCCCATACCCTCTCCCTCTCCCCGTCCCCACAACCTCTCCCCCTCTCCCCCTCTCCCCTCCCCACACCCTCTCCCGCTCCCCTTGCCGACACCCCCTCACACTCTCCCCTCCAAACACCTCTCCCCCTCCCCCACCCGACACCATCTCCTCTCTCCCCTCCCCACACCTTCTCCTCTCTCCCCCTCCCCACATCCTCTACCCCGTCTCCTCTCCCCACACATACTCTCCTCTCTCACCTTCCCCGCACCCTCTCCCCCTCTCCCCTCCCCACACCCTCTTCTCTCTCCCCCATACCCTCTCCCCTTCTCCCCTCCCCAAACCCTCTCCTCTCTCCCCCTCCCCACACCTCTCCTCCGCCCCACACCCTCTCCCCCTATCCCCTCCCCACACCCTCTCCCTCCCCCCTCCGCACACACACTCCTCTCTCCCCCTTTCCCACACCTTCTCCCCTCTCCCCTCCCCACACCCTGTCCCCTCCCCACACACACTCCGCTCTCACCCACCACACACCCTCTCCCCCTCTCTCCTCCCCACACCTTCTCCCTTTCTCTCCTCCCCACACCCACTCCCTCTCTCCCCCTCCACAGACCCTCTCCCCTTCCCCTCCTCACACCCTCTCCCTCTCTCTCCCTCCCCACACACACTCCTCTCTCACTCTCCCCACACCTTTTCCCCCTCTCCCCTTCCCACACCCTCTCCCTCTCTCCCCTCCCAACACCCTCTCCCCCCTCCCCACACCCTCTCACACTCTCCCCACCACACACCCTCTCCCTCTCTTCCTTACCCACATCCTCTCCCCCTCTCCCCTCCCCACACCGTCTCCCCCTCTCCCCTCCCAACACCCTCTCCCTCTCTCCCCTCCCAACACCCTCTCCCTCTCTCCCCTCCCAACACCCTCTGCCTCCTCCCCACACCCTCTCCCTTTCTCCCCTCCCCACACCCTCTCCCTTCTCCCCTCCCCACATCCTCTCCCACTCTCCCCCCCCCACACACGCTCCTCTCTCACACTCCACACACCTTCTCCCCCTCTCCCCTCCCCCACACCCTCTCCCTCTCTCCCCTCCACACTCCTGCTCCCTCTCTTCCCTACCCTCACCCTCTCCCCCTCTCCCCTCCCCACACCCTCTCAAACCTCCCCAAACCCTCTCAAACCTCCCCAAACCCTCTCCCTTTCTCCTCTCCCCACACCCTCTCCTCTCTTTCCTCCCCACATCCTCTCCCCCTCCCCTCACCCTCTCCCCATCCCCACACTCTCCCCCTCTCCGACTCTCCACACCCCTCTCTCTCTCTCCCACTCCCCACACGTTCTCCCCCTCGCCTCCTCACGCCCTTTCCCCCCTCCCCCCCTCCCCACACCCTCTCCCCCCTACCCACACCGTCTCTCCCTCTCCCTCCCCACACCCTCTCAAACCTCCCCAAACCCTCTCCCTCTCTCCCCTCCCAACACTCTCTGCCCCCTCCCCACACCCCTCTCCCTTTCTCCTCTCCCCACACCCTCTCCTCTCTCCCCTCCCCACATCCTCTCCCCCTCCCCTCACCCTCTCCCCATCCCCACACTCTCCCCCTCTCCGACTCTCCACACCCTCTCTCTCTCTCCCACTCCCCACACGTTCTCCCCCTCGCCTCCTCACGCCCTTTCCCTCTCTCCCCTCCCCACACCCTCTGCCACTGTCTCCCTCCTCACACCATCTCTCTCTCTCCCCCTCCCCACACCCTCTCCACCTCCCGGCCCCACACTCTCTCCTCACTCCCCCTCCCCACACTCTCTTCTCCCTCCGCCTCCCCACACCCTCTCGCTCTCTCCCCTCCCCAAAGCTCTCCCCCTCCCCACACCCTCTCGCTCTCTCCCCTCCCCACAGCCTCTCCCCCTCACCACACCCTCTCCCTCTCTCCCCGCTCCACACCCTCTCCCCATCTCCCCCTCCCCACACCCTCTCACCCTTCCCTCCCCACACCCTCTCCTCTCTCCCCCCACACCCTCTCCCACTCTCCCACCCCAAACCCTCTCCTCTCTCCTCCACCCCACACCCTCTTCCCCTCCCCACACCCTCTCCACTCTCCACACACCCTCTCCCTCTCTCCCCCTCCCCACACCCTCGCCCTCTCTAACCTCCCCACACCCTCTCCTCTCTCTCCTCCCCACACTCTCTCCCTCTCTCCCCCTCACCACACCCTCACCCTCTCTCCCCTTCCCACACCCTCTCCCCATCTCCCCCTCCCCACACCCTCTCCCTCTCTCACCCTCCCCGCACCCTCTCCTCCCTCCCCCTCCCCACACCATCTCCTTTCTCCCGCTCTCCACACTCTCCCTCTCCCCCTCCCCACACACTCTCCCTCCTCCCCACACCCTATCCCTCTCTCCCACTCCCCACACATTCTCCCCCTCGCCTCCTCACGCCCTTTCCCTCTCTCCCCTCCCCACACCCTCTGCCCCTGTCTCCCTCCTCACACCATCTCTCTCTCTCCCCCCTCCCCACACCCTCTCCCCCTCCCGGCCCCACACTCTCTCCTCACTCCCGCTCCCCACACTCTCTTCTCCCTCCACCTCCCCACACCCTCTCGCTCTCTCCCCTCCCCACAGCCTCTCCCCCTCACCACACCCTCTCCTCTCTCCCTCTCCCCCACACCCTCTCCTTCTCTCCCCGCTCCACACCCTCTCCCCATCTCCCCCTCCCCACACCCTCTCACCCTTCCCCTCCCCACACCCCTCTCCTCTCTCCCCCCACACCCTCTCCCACTCTCCCCTCCCCAAACCCTCTCCTCTCTCCTCCACCCCACACCCTTGCCCTCCCTCCCCTCCCCACACTCTCCCTCCTCCCCACACCCTATCCCTCTCTCCCCCTCCCCACACCCTCTCCACCTCTACACACCCTCGCCCTCTCTCCCCTCCCCATACCCTCTCCCCCTCCCCATACCCTCGCCCTCTCTCCCCTCACCACACCCTCTCCCCCTCTCCCCTCCCCATACCCTCTCACTCCTACCTCCCCACACAAACTCCTCTCTCTCCCTCACCACACCCTCTCCTCTCTCCCCCTCTCCGCACCCTCTCCCCCCTCCCCTCCCCACACCCACTCCTCTCTCCCCTCCCCACACCCTCTCCCCCTCCCCACACTCTCCCCCTCTCCCCTTCCCCACAACCTCTCCCTCTCTCCCTCTCCCCACACCCTCTCTCTGTCTCCCCCTCCCCACATGCTCTCCTCTCCCCTCCTCACACTCTCTCCCTCTCTCCCCCTCCCCAGACCATCTCCCCCTCCCCTCCTCACACCCTCTCCCGCTCTCCCCTCCCCACATCCTCTGCCCCTCTCTCCTTCTCCACACCCTCTCCCTCTCTACCCCTCCCCACACCCTCACCCCCTCTCCCCTCCCCACACCCTCTCCCCTCTCTCCCCCTCCCCACACACAATCCTCTCTCCCCCTCCCCACACCTTTTCCCCCTCTCCCCTTCCCCACACCCTCTCCCCCTCTCCCCTCCCCACACGCACACTCCTCTCTCACCCTCCACACAACTTCTCCCCCTCTCGCCTCCCCACACCCTCTCCCCCTCTTCCCTCCCCACACCCTCTCCCCATTTCCCCTCCCCACACCCTCTCAACCTCCCCACACCCTCTCCCTCTCTCCCCTCCCCACACCTCTCCCCCTCTCCCCTCCCCACATACACTCCTCTCTCACCCTCCACACACCTTCTCCTCCTCCCCTCCCCACACCCTCTCCCTCTCTCCCCTCCACACACCCTCTCCTCTCTTCCCTACCCTCACCCTCTCCCCCTCTCGCCTCCCACACCCTCTCCCCCTCTTCCCTCGCCACACCCTCTCCCCATTTCCCCTCCCCACACCCTCTCAACCTCCCCACACCCTCTCCCTCTCTCCCCTCCCCACACCCTCTCCCCTCTCCCCTCCCCACATACACTCCTCTCTCACCCTCCACACACCCTCTCCCTCTCTCCCCTCCACACACCCTCTCCCTCTCTTCCCTACCCTCACCCTCTACCACTCTCCCCTCCCCACACCCTCTCAACCCTCCCCACACCCTCTCCCTCTCTCCCCTCCCAACACCCTCTCCCCCCTCCCCACACCCTCTAACTCTCTCCCCTCCACACACCCTCTCCTTCTCTTCCCTACCCACACCGTCTCCCCCTCTCCCCCCCCACACCCTCTCCCTCTCACCCCTCCCAACACCTTCTGCCCCCTCCCCACACCCTCTCCCTTTCTCCCCTCCCCAGACCCTCTCCTCTCTCCCCTCCACACATCCTCTCCCCTCCACACATCCTCTCCCCCTCTCCCCTCCCCACACACACTCCGCTCTCACCCTCCACACACCTTCTCCCCCTCTCCCCTCCCCACACCCTCTCAACCCTCCCCAAACCCTCTCCCTCTTTCCCCTCCCAACACCCTCTCCCCCCTCCCCACACCCTCTCACTCTCTCCCCTCCACACACCCTCTCCCTCTCTTCCCTACCCTCACCCTCTCCCCCTCTCGCCTCCCCACACCCTCTCCCCCTCTTCCCTCGCCACACCCTCTCCCCATTTCCCCTCCCCCACACCCTCTCAACCTCCCCACACCCTCTCCCTCTCTCCCCTCCCCACACCCCTCTCCCCCTCTCCCTTCCCCACATACACTCCTCTCTCACCCTCCACACACCTTCTCCCCCTCTCCCCCTCCCCACACACCTTCTCCCCCTCTCCCCTCCACACACCCTCTCCCTCTCTTCCCTACCCTCACCCTCTCCCCCTCTCGCCTCCCCACACCCTCTCCCCCTCTCCCCTCCCCACACCCTCTCCCCCTCTCCCTTCCCCACATACACTCCTCTCTCACCCTCCACACACCTTCTCCCCCTCTCCCCTCCCCACACCCTCTCCCTCTCTCCCCTCCACACACCCTCTCCGTCTCTTCCCTACCCTCACCCTCTCCCACTCTCCCCTCCCCACACCCTCTCAACCCTCCCCACACCCTCTCCCTCTCTCCCCTCCCAACACCCCTCTCCCCCTCCCCACACCCTCTCACTCTCTCCCCTCCACACACCCTCTCCTTCTCTTCCCTACCCACACCGTCTCCCCCTCTCCCCCCCCACACCCTCTCCCTCTCACCCCTCCCAACACCCTCTGCCCCCTCCCCACACCCTCTCCTTTCTCCCCTCCCCAGACCCTCTCCTCTCTCCCCTCCACACATCCTCTCCCCCCTCCCCTCCCCACACACACTCCTCTCTCACCCTCCACACACCTTCTCCCCCTCTCCCCTCCCCACACCCTCTCAACCCTCCCCACACCCTCTCCCTCTCTCTCCCTCCTCACACTCTCTCCCACTCTCCCCCTCCCCAGACCCTCTCCCCCTCCCCTCCTCAAACCCTCTTCCTCTCTCCCCTCCCCCCTCTCTCTCACTCTCCCGACACCCTGTCCCTCTCTCCCCCTCCTCACACACTCTCCCCCCTCCACACACCCTCTCCCCCTCTCCCCTCCCCATACCCTCTCCCTCTCCCCGTCCCCACAACCTCTCCCCCTCTCCCCCTCTCCCCCTCCCCACACTCTCCCCCTCTCACCCCCTCCCCACACCCTCTCCTGCTCCCCTTGCCGACACCCCCCTCACACTCTCCCCTCCAAACACCTCTCCCCCTCCCCCACCCGACACCATCTCCTCTCTCCCCCTCCCTACACCTTCTCCTCTCTCCCCCTCCCCACATCCTCTACCCCGTCTCCTCTCCCCACACATACTCTCCTCTCTCACCTTCCCCGCACCCTCTCCCCCTCTCCCCTCCCCACACCCTCTTCTCTCTCCCCCATACCCTCTCCCCTTCTCCCCTCCCCAAACCCTCTCCTCTCTCCCCCTCCCCACACCTCTCCTCCGCCCCACACCCTCTCCCCCTATCCCCTCCCCACACCCTCTCCCTCCCCCCTCCGCACACACACTCCTCTCTCCCCCTTTCCCACACCTTCTCCCCTCTCCCCTCCCCACACCCTGTCCCCTCCCCACACACACTCCGCTCTCACCCACCACACACCCTCTCCCCCTCTCTCCTCCCCACACCTTCTCCCTTTCTCTCCTCCCCACACCCACTCCCTCTCTCCCCCTCCACAGACCCTCTCCCCTTCCCCTCCTCACACCCCTCTCCCTCTCTCTCCCTCCCCACACACACTCCTCTCTCACTCTCCCCACACCTTTTCCCCCTCTCCCCTTCCCCACACCCTCTCCCTCTCTTCCCTCCACACACCCTCTCCCCATCTCCCCTCCCCACACCCTCTCCCTCTCTCCCCTCCCAACACCCTCCCCCCCCTCCCCACACCCTCTCACACTCTCCCCTCCCCACACCGTCTCCCCCTCTCCCCCTCCCAACACCCTCTCCCTCTCTCCCCTCCCAACACCCTCTGCCTCCTCCCCACACCCTCTCCCTTTCTCCCCTCCCCACACCCTCTCCCTTCTCCCCTCCCCACATCCTCTCCCACTCTCCCCCCCCCCACACACGCTCCTCTCTCACACTCCACACACCTTCTCCCCCTCTCCCCTCCCCACACCCTCTCCCTCTCTCCCCTCCACACTCCTGCTCCCTCTCTTCCCTACCCTCACCCTCTCCCCCTCTCCCCTCCCCACACCCTCTCAAACCTCCCCAAACCCTCTCAAACCTCCCCAAACCCTCTCCCTTTCTCCTCTCCCCACACCCTCTCCTCTCTCCCCTCCCCACATCCTCTCCCCCTCCCCTCACCCTCTCCCCATCCCCACACTCTCCCCCTCTCCGACTCTCCACACCCTCTCTCTCTCTCCCACTCCCCACACGTTCTCCCCCCTCGCCT